>NW_009189763.1:78801-83704 GCF_000690835.1 Fulmarus glacialis
AAACAGGGCTCCAAAGCAGCAAGACAGGACCAGCCACCAGCGGCAAACCAACGGAGAGGGCGCTTCTTAATTCACCCTTTCACTTTCACGGTAGAAGCAGTGGGGTATAGTTGTTAATGTATTTAATATATATCTGTAAGTGCTGCTATCAAAATGATCTTTTCTTAACCGTTCCTTGAACCCCAGTCGTCTGAGTAGTTTTGGGGGCATAACTGCAACTAAGAATAAATATGTAGATTATATATAAAGTAAAATCAGTACATATGAACAAGGGGACTAAAGGCGAGGGGCACAGAGGACCAGAGTGGGAACCTGGAGGTCTGGCTTGTGTTCCTGCTCTGCCACTGGGCCGTAGTGGGCCAGGCTCCTCTCTCCTGAGCCCACCATGCCTCGGAGCCTGGCCAGAGCAGCCTCTGCAACCTGGGTTATGTGCGGGGAGATAGGTGAGCTGGGCAGCAGAGCTGCATGGTGGCATGAGAGCCGCTGCTGTGGGACTCAGCAACATGCTGGCTCACAGCATCTCGCAGGGGTGCTGCTGGCTCTCTGTCTGAGCCTGTGCCTGCTGCCTTGCTGGCGAGTCATGTATTGCTGTTAAGAGCTGTTCAGTAGTGATACCTGTTAGTTTTGAAATACAACCCACGCCATTTGATTCTGCGGCACCCCTTGTTTCGCTGGTCTCCACAGGGGAAGCCCAATTCCATTTCCAGTGCAGCGCCAGAGCTGACATTGCCTCTTTTCTTTGCTGAAAACAAGCTGCTCTGCCAGTACTTCAGACATCTCCTTCCCTTCTTTCTTTGTGGGCATGGAGCCCAGCTGCTGAGCACACGCTTCAGCCTCCCTCTGTGCAGGGCCCTAAGAGAAAAACTGAGAAACAAAGGAGTGCAGCCAGCGTGGCTGACTGGCAGCTGGAGTCTCACAGACAAGTTGCTCGCACCATTTCCAGCAGAGTCTCTGGGCTGAGAAGAGGGGATAAACGTGTGCCCACCACGCAATCTACTGCTGCTGGCTCCCAGGTGCCAAAGTGCCAGGCCCTGGGCATGGCACTCGGAGCCAGCAGCATCCTTCCCTCTTTGGTTTACCCTTTCCGTGCTCTACAGGCACCCCTCCCTCTCTCTAAAAAGTTGTGGTGAACACACAAGCATTTGCAACAGTGAGGAAAAAATAGTTTATGGGCTAACAAGCCCTGTATGTGGATGAGAATAGGATGAGGTGTATGGCAGCAAAACCACAAAGAGATGGCACACGGCCATACACATGTATGTGCCACACACACGTATGTACCCGACGGGGACTGTGTTAAAACAGCCTGTGACCCGTGGAGTCCGTCGGTGACCCTCCTTCCTTCCCAGGGGCTTGGTCCGCAGATGTTTGTGAGTTAACGTGCAGCAGTGGAGGAAGTTGCTGTGCCCAGCTGTCACCCGCCCCTGGTCCCAAAGTAGCTCCCCTTGTAGCGAGAGCAGCTTAATCATTTTTGAATCAGCTCCTGAGCTGCCATAGCTCACAGCCCAGCACATTAAGGTGAACTGGCACAGACTGCAGTTTGCCTTAATGGACTGCAGCCGTGCAAGAGAGGCTTTTCCAGCAGCAAAGCTCTCCCTACCACACAGGTAGCCCGCTGTGGAAATGCAGTGGGATGGATACAGCCCCAGCTTCATCCGTCAGCGCTTGAGAGCTAACTGTCAGACTGAAGATGAGTGAGTTTGCATGCTGCAGGGAAGCGCAAGGATTTCAGCATGCTTCCTACACAGTAGGGCCAGGCTCGGGGAGCCCTCCTGGCCCAGATCCCCCGCTGCGGTCAGTGGTAGGTGTGCCGACAGCGCCAGTTAGTGATGGGGGTTGTCCTCCGAATTATTAGGAAGGAAGCAGTTGTGATTTCCTTTTTAGGAAAACTGGGACACAAAGACGTAAAGGGCCAAGGGTCAGGAAGAAGGGACATGAAGTGCTAGGGATAAAGACCTTTGTATTAGCAATGGCATCCTGCTCTCTCTCTAATACCATGCTTCTTGTTTTCTTAAACCCTTTGGTTCATGCTAATCAGCTCTGCATGAAAAGTACATACTGTTTTGCAGATACAACATTCAGTTTCCTGTTCCATTTATTCTCCCAATTGCCTGTATTTTTCCCTTTCTGTTCTTACCGCTTTTGAAAAACATATTAAACTACATTTCCTGCTTTTTAAAAATGAACCAGAGTTAAAAAGCACCTTGCGTTTGAGGTGAAGATGTTAAGAATCATAAAATGGAATTAAAATATCTGCATCCACACCCTATTTCACGGCGGGTCTCAGTTCTAAGGAAGCTGCTGACTTGGTGGAAAAAATGTCAGTTCCCGTGTGGAATGATAGGGGAGGGATGATTTCCTGCACTGAAGCACTTGCCAGAGGAGGTGATGAAGCCCTTGTGTCGTTCAGTGAGGACTGTCATCTCGAGAGCTGCACTCCCACACTGCAAAGTGGTTCATTGATCTTGTGGGCTGGCACGGGCCCCCGCGCAAGAAGGGGAAGGTGAGCCGTCCCCGCTCCCTGATACAGCCCCTCAAATAGCCTCACCGAGTGCCATATTGCGCCATTTAGTCACTGGCATCCCTCACCGGCTCTGACTGACGGCACGGGAGTGTTCTGGTTTTACTGGAGGGAAAGCCAGAGGGTGAGGGACTGTGAGAGTCCCCAGTCGGAGGGGAAGGGAGGATGGCCTGGAAAAAGGGCCCAGCTCTTTCTCCTGGCAGTTCCAAACAGCAACTCCAGGGCCAGCTGCCGGGTGCTTCTTTTTTCATTTGTTACATCTGCTGAATACAGAGATAGCTGCTTCATAGGATGGCCGTCCAGAAAATTGGACCAGATTCCAGCTTGAGACCCTGGTTGCTCAAGTCAGCGTTCCTGGTACCTCCCAGAGAGCTAAATCAGTAGTCCTTTGTGAGCACAGCTCTGGGAAACCTTGGTTGAAAGTATGGAAAAATCTGCATCTTTTTTGCAGTCAAATGTGTGGTTATCTTTCTGTTAACCTTCTAGCCCCTTAAAGTGCTTCAGAATCACGGTAAAGTTGTTTCATTAATTGCTTGATTTTAAAATAATCTTCTTCATATCTTCCTGTAGAATTTACTAGGGGTCTAGTTTGCTAATCAACACTTCTGTGAGGGATGCACTAGGAAATGTATGGGTAGAGAGATTTCAACGAAATATTAATAGATAACAGCAGCGTTGCAGGTGTGATAGATGGGTGGCACTGAAGAGGTAATGCAACGTTGTACGCATGTCACTTATGATGGATAGTCTTGTGTGAGCAGTGCCATTTCTGAGATACCAGAAATAATTCCCCTTCTGCCTTTGTTTCTTTTGGGAAAGAGAAGCAGGGATTGATCACTTCCGGGGAGCACGTGTAGTCAAGGGCTGGCCTCCCAGGTTTTCCAGTACTGCTCATGCCTGAGAAATAACTCAGAAAAGAAGGTGGTGGTGGTTTCTCTTTCTGTCAAAGATGCTCCAGACTATTAGAAATATGCAAATTTTTCTCATTTCCACTCCTTTTATTCTACCCAAGATCTAAAATTAAGCTAAGCCCTCTTTCTTACACGTTCTAACCAGACATCAACGTTCAGATGCTTCGGTCTAGCTGAATCCTGCTGCTTTGGGGAAGGGTGCAGGTAGAAGCTCAGGCTGCCAATGACTATTCTGGGGTTACTGGAAGAATTCATTGCTCCTCTCCTCAAGTGTGCCGGCATTGCTGCTCTTGTGAATATTCCCTGACCTGCTTCAGCTAGAAGGAGCAGGTTAGGAAAGACTTGCTGTTTGTACTATTTAACCCTTTTCATTTGGACTGCGGTGGAGTAGAAAGCACTTGTACACGAGTTTCTGCACTGGATGATTTGAGCGAGTTATCACTTCTCGTTAGAAGGCAATGGAAAATCGCGTAGGGACAATGTCGGGGAGAGGGAGCTTTTCAGTCAGAGCAGCTGGATTTGGAGGAAGGTGCCTGCTTGCTGGCAGAGAGGGCAGGATGCGTGCCCTGCGCTCAGAGGTGAGCAAAATCTGCATCGGTGCCAGTTGCGTTTCAGTAGCTCCTTCCCCATTTCTAGGGCCAGATCAGAAACGGGCACATCTCTTTAAGCCCTCCGGGAAGTTGAGTCTTCAGTACGTTGAGAATAGCCTTCCTTATCCATTACCCACTAAAAGGTCTGTTGCCAGTCAGCTGTTGATGTTGCAGGCCTTTTGGGATGGCCCAGCTGGAGCTTGTTTGAGAAACACATTTGTTTCTACTTAGCTAGCTGAAACGTCTACCTTACTGCCATCTTTTCAGGTGAAACATATAGAGATGCTTTCTGTTCCTGAGCCCTAGAGGTAAAGATTTGCAAGGGCTGGTAGGATCCCATAGGGTGCTTAGATACCTCTGTAGACATTGATAGCAGTTGTCAACATGCAAGCTAATGTAATGATATAAAGGTGAACAAGCATATGCTCCCAGGCAGAAGCTGGAAGCTGCCCACGGAGAATAGGGTAGGATTTTTGATAGTAAAAGCTGACTTCTTTTGGATCTACATGCTGTGCAGGTGAGTCCCAGTTGCAGTGGGGGCCCCCCCTTATTTTTCCTGGACAGCACAGAAGGTGGAACTGAGAGGAAGCATTACTAAATGCAATGTTATATGTACTCAGGGTCAGAAAGAAACATTGTACTGGCATTGACCCAAGCCCCAAGTCTCTTTTTTAACCTCTGCTGTGTGAAATGCATAATCCAGGGTTATCTTTTACTTAAATGTAAGCAATTGCTAAGCTAAGTTTCCAGCTGTGAATATAGCTCCCCCTGTGACTGCAGCACTTGGATGCTGACAGATGTGTGTGTTACCAGCTGACACTTGGAGAGCCGGATTGATTGGCTCAAATAGGAATTCAGAGATTTATTTGAAGGGTCGGGTA
>NW_009189763.1:83735-91208 GCF_000690835.1 Fulmarus glacialis
TAGGTTCTTCGTGGCATCCCCTCCGTTCAGGCTGTCAGTTCTGCCTTATGAGCACATCTGAAAGGTGCCTGTACAGGTACTGTTTAGATGCAACATGGCAGAATTACAGTTTGTCTCTAATTTTTTTACAGATATATTAAAATGAAGTTGAAGGTTTGTTTCAGTTCATTATATAGGGTCATCTGTAAGCTACAGATCTGAGAACAGCTTAGTTAGTTCAGGGTGATATACTGGCACTTCTAGCCCCTCCTCTGAGGCTGCGTGAGGTATTAAAGCAGAAAGCCTCAGAATCTAAATGGTATTTTAGCACAATATATTTCATTCTGTTTTCACTGGAATGTCTTTTTAATGACAGTACAGAAATCTCTTGTAAGGTGTATTTCCACCCGTATCTCCATACTCAGGTCTCATACATTTGTACTCATGAGGTACATCCACTTTGTTCTTCCTAGCTTAGATCAAGCAGATTTTATTTGAGCACATCTCTGGCTGTGTTATGCCTTATACCTGAATAATCATGAACTGAATTCCCAATTAGCTTGCCTTTTGCAACTAAAATCCTGTTGATTTCAACAGTATAGTCTGGTTTAAAATACACAGTGAAACTGCTCTCCCAGTACATCCCAGGGGGACCTTGTAATCTTATTAGATGCACCTGCTGCCATTTTATTTTAACCTCTCAGTTTTTCCCTGCAGTATAATGAATTCAATATTCCTCTGCCACAGAAAGCCATCCCGAATGAGCTTTACCATCACTGATAGGAGGAACGGTCCTGCCTCCGAGGAGCCACCAGCAGCATCTCCATCCTCTGCTGCCCGGCCCGGAGCAGCCGGGGTTCACCTTCACCTTCTGCAGCTGCCAGCAGACCCTTGCCGGACCCCGCGCACGCGGGCGCTCGCACGAGCATCCCCGGTGTCTGTCACCCCGGGACGCTGGTGACAAAGCTCTCCTTGGCCGGGGCCGGGCAGCTGGTGCTGCAGGTGGTTACGCAGAGCAGCGCGGCCCTTGCAGGCTGCAGCAACTTGGCTCTAAATCTTTTCCTGTGGCTGTTAAACCAGTAATGAAGGATATAAAGTGCTTTTGCAGCTTCTGGGATATCAGGCCTCTTCATTGCCGGCTTCACAGCTGTTACTTCTAATCAGCTGGGCAGGCACCATAGAAATGTCAATTTTAATAAACAGTCTTTCATTTCAAATTCGGTTTAGGTTTTACCGGTGGAGAGGGGGGCTGCTGACCTTGCGGTCTCCCGTGTCAGGGCTGCTCACTGAACACATGTAACTTCCTCCCTCGCCGCCTTCCCGTGTGCT
Organism: Fulmarus glacialis; assembly: GCF_000690835.1. Classification (NCBI taxonomy): domain Eukaryota; kingdom Metazoa; phylum Chordata; class Aves; order Procellariiformes; family Procellariidae; genus Fulmarus; species Fulmarus glacialis. The sequence goes on from NW_009189763.1 coordinate 85,044, forward strand.
GCTGGAAATGGGGTGGGGGGAGGACATTAAGGCCCCGATGGTGACCAGCCTGAGCCCACAGGAGTCCATGGACCTGGCATGCTGTCCTGGATGGTGGGTGTGAGCCGATGCCTCGGGAGGAGTGTGAGGGCAGGAGAGGCTGTGGAGCTTTCTCCCAGGAGACTCTCCACGCTTTCAGCAGTCTGCGGCTCAGGGACTTCCAGAACCACTGGTCATGTCTCTGTGTTTAATTAGAGGTGTTTAATTAGCAGTGGCTCCGTTTGGATCACACTCTGCTCTGAGCCCTGACTGCGCCAAACTTGATAAGGCTCAGTACTGTAATGCAGCCACTTTACAGTCTGGGAATAAATAAATGGCAGAGTTGGCGTCTTGGCTTGAATCCCTGCTAGGAGCCTGGCATGGTGGCACTGAGGCGGGCTGAGACCTGGGGTCTTGCCTTTGGGGCTCAGGTACCTCTCTGCAGCTCCAGGTCTGTGTGGGGCATGAGCTCTCAAAGGAGAGCCCCCGGTACCGCTCTCCTGCCACGAGACCTCACTCCCACCCTTCTCCCTGCTGTCTCTGCCACCGATGGCCCCCACCCTCACCATCTCCAGCCAGGTCTCCCCACCCCTGCTCTGTTAGCAAGAAATCCACAGGCATCCCCGTAACATTTTTGTTGCTCTTTGTTGGTCTTGTTAGGTCCAAGAAAAGTCCCAGGTGTTACCCGAGGCTTGGGGAGAACAGCTTCTTCCAGGTGACATTTTTTGTCAAAGCTATGTGGGTTAAGGGAAGAAAAAGAAGAGGAGGAATACCAATTTTTACATTCTTCAGTCACTGCTGTGGAGTTACAGGCATGGGCATGAATCCATTCCCAGGAAGCCACCAGCAGAATTTGTTAAAGGGCACGAGATGAAGTATTCGCAGCAAGTGGAAGTAAATCATGCCGGGAAGGAGACAGAGAGAGAAGGAAGGCCCCCCTGAGCCTCATTCCAGATGCTGCCTGCTCAGCCCGGGAGCGGCCGGCAGCATCCCGGGGCGGACACTGATGTGGTTCGCCTCGCGGCTCGCCGGGGCAGCTCGCAAGGCTGCGGGGGATCCGGGTGCTGTGCCTCCTAACACCGTTTTAGACACAGGAAAAACATGCCCCTTGCCGTGCGCTGTCAGAAGCGGTTGTGCGAGAGACCGCGCGTGTCTGTGTGCATGTTTGTGCATGCACACCTCCGCGCGGAGGGAGAGCGGGGAGCGTTTCATGCTGATCCTGGGGAATTTGGCTTCCTTTTAACTGAGGATCTCTGCTAGAACGCGTTTTTTGCCCTAGCAATCCCTCATTGTCAGAACTTCAATATTTTCTGGAAACATGTAATATGTCTGGCCATTTCTGTCTGTTGAGGAGAATCGACGTGTGGGTTGTAATATATATTAATTCCCCGGAGGGACATTGAACTGTTTCCTCTGCCCAGGTGGAAAGGGATAAACACAGCCACTGACATGCTGTTTAGTCTGAAAATAGCCCACTGAATGCATAATGAAGAGCCTCCTGAGGAGTTTCTCTGCATGTTAAAATGGTGTTCAGCAGCCTGTGCTGTCACACAACATAATTTGAAGATGAATGTGCATCCAATCAGCCTACCAATAGCTGACTGTCACCGTCTGGCCATTAGTATTACCTGTCGGTTCAATGGCAGCCGCGTCTCCAGGAAGCAAGAAGTTCGTCGGTCCCAAAATATGTCTTATGTGTGAACGAGACAAATGAGGAACTCCATGTCTTGGCTTTGTGCTCAGTGCCCATTTCACGCTGAACAGCCACTTGGCTTTAGCTGGCGAGGACAAAGGAAAATGAACATTTTTCTTCAGTGGGAGGATTTCTGAATGATCAGGGGAAAGAGCACCTCGCATCCTTTGTAAGCCTAATGGAGGCAGAGCGGCTGAGGGTCCTTCAGTGAAAGATGCTGCATCTTCTGGTGCACGCGGTCCCTGCCTGCGCTGAAATAAAAATTGTCAACCTTGATCCTTTAAAATGCAAGCCAGCATTTGAGCAAAACGGCTCAGGTTGGAGTCAATTGACAAGTGGCTTCTCCTGCTTAATTCACACCCTGGTAACAACATTTGCATGAATGATATGTAGACACCACTTTTGTCTCTGAACGTTTGACAGCAATTAGGGCTTCACTCCAGGGGCAGAACATCATACTAACACTGGAGTGCTGTAGGAGGAGGTTAGGGTAAAGAAATTAGCCATCTGTCTGGTGGAGACTGTATCCTCCAGGAGGCAGTTAGATGTCAACAACAGGCAAAATGTTTCCATTCTCATTGTCCTCCACTTCAGTTGTACACAATGGCATGAAAGGCGCACAGAAGCCCCATTCACTTCCAGTTATATAGAGGTCTGCCACCAGCCACCCTGACAAACACTCCCTGGCTATTGTAGCTAGTGGCAGCTGAGAGCTGCTCCCCTCTGCGCCGCTTGCAGAGATGCCTGTCAATTTTGGGTGTCCCATCGTGGAAAGCCGGGAGGCAGGGACGTAGGTGTTTAGTAGTGGAAAGCAGAGCCTGACTGCAAATGAGGAGGCAAAGTGATTTTTACAGCCCTTCGCTTCAGGCAGGAGGAAGCCAGCGCCAGTACAGGCTTAGGCTCTGCAGCGTGTTCCTGGGCTGTGAACCTTGAATGCGACACTGCTTCCTGAGAGGGAGAGGAGGGGGTAGATCTAATCAGCGCCGCGTGGCTGTTTATCAGCTCGTCCAGCGTGGCTGTGCTCCACACCGCTTAGAGCAGCGCATCCATCAAGTTGCTGCTTGGAACTTTGATTTAAGAAACTCCCCGTCACCAGGGACAGTTACTGCTAGATTAGTCTGGGCGAGGGTTTAGGGAGCGTGTGTTGACATTTGGTCGTGTTAGTCACACTGAGCTACACAGCCAGAGAGAACTGCCAGGTCTCTCACTGTCTGCTCTGGAGGACTGTCTATAATTTCTACTGCACAGGCATGTTACTTTTTTCTTTTTTTTTTTTTTTGAATAAAAACCAAACAAGCTACAGCATTTTTCTGTCAGGAATCTAGATCTGATAAACAGAGTGCCCTTGGACAAGTCTCCTAGCTTGATGGTTAAAAAATTCAAGTTTAGGAGCATTTTTGTTGCTTTATTTTTACACACGTGTGTGTGTGTCTATAGAGAAAAGCGCTTGTGGGAGAGCAAGGGGCAGCATAACGTGTTTTCATTGTCTGCATTTGTTGGCTTCAAAAGGTAAATTATCAATAGCATAACTTGATTCCAGACTACTGTCATTGTAAAAAATACAGTTCACAAATAATGCCGTTCTGAATCTAGAAAAGGACCCACCTCTATGAGTCTTCCAAATGTGCAAAGAAAGCCACACACAATGGCAAAGGTAGGACTCTGGTCCCCTGATGTGCCCCAGAAGGCGTCTGGTGTCTCCCTTCCTCCAGGTCCTTCAGACTAATTCTGTACGTTTATTAAGTGGAAGACTGTCGTGAAATTCAACTCTTTGAAGCTTCAAAATCTCAAGTGAGACTTGGCACAGTGACAGAGCTAGTAACTCCTCTGTTCCCCTCCTGGACTCTCTCAAGTCTGTCTTGCAAGGCTTGAGCATCTAGCTTTTATTTTTCCCAAGACTCATGTCTGACACCCTCCTCCTCTTACACTGGGCTGTAGGCTATATACTATCTTGTGGTCAACTGGACTGGACTGAGTTTGGACAAATCTGGTTCTTCCTAGTAGGAGTACATGGCCAGTGGCAAACAAAGTTTTGTTTATTTTAACAGTAGGGAGAGACCCTATGGATAAAACGTATTTTAAATCAGTGGTGCACGTGCACATCTACCTTAGGTAGACTTTTCAGGACATTCCAGCAGATGTCCTTCCCAGTCTTCTTCCCCCAGCAAGTCCTTTTCTCTTTCGTACAGTCCCTTTCTGAACTTCCGTAGTTTTTGTTCTTCTTCTCACCTGCTTTGTGTGGAGTCCTTTCCAAACCGTTTGTTAGCTGGCTAGAGGCAGGTGGTAGGATCTTCAGTGCTAATAGTGCAAGTTTTGTCTCTCAGCAGACCCATGATTACTAACAGATGGCTTGTCAGGACTACTTGTTTCCTTCCTGGTTTCTTTTTTTGGTAGACTTTAATGAAATGAAATGACTACCTTTGTATAGTAGGCATTACAGTAACCAAGTCAACTTACAGTATTCATAAATTGTTACAGAACAGATCCACTTCTGTCGCAAAATGAATCAACTTTTGCAAAGAAGCTGTACCGTCTAGAAGTGGTCAGCACGTGCTGTTTCGTTTGCGCAGGGGTATTTTGTTTGGTTTTGTATACAGTGATCTATCAAGTTGAATGCTGAGCCATCAATAAAGGCATCCATCTGAGTCTGGTCAGAAGGTTGCCTTTAAGGGAGTGATACTGGACAAAAACTGGCGTCGAGTACTGCTGGATAGAGTGCAGTTTTTTTCTTCTGTAGAAACTAGTGACTTTTCTTGAAAAATGTGAAAGTGTTTTGCTGAAAATTGGAAGATTTGTCTGAAGTGTTCTGTTTTCTAAGCACTTTTTTCCCCAGTATTTGGCAAAACTTTTTAATTTTTCCCCTGAAAACAGGAACCTGTTGTGATGAATGTTATGCAGTTGAAATGGTAATTTTCCAGGGAAAGGAAGTCTCAAAAGAAACTTTTTACCCAGTCGCAGTATTTAAGTAAAACTCTCTGTTCAAGTTCTGCCCATCTGTGAAAGCACTTTGTGAGGCCACGGTTTAGAAATAATGTCACTGTTTTCCCAGCCAACAAGATTGCGCGTTGCCTTTTTAGTGCCACAATTGGTGTCCATTTAGTGGTCAGAAGTGGTCAAAGTGAATCATTTCCCATTTTCCTCCAAGATGGGAGCTTTGTAGCACTCCTTACCGTGGTTGTTTGAGGGAACAAAGATCCGCTAATCAGCCTGGCGTACAGATCACACAGGACTGTTCCTGCATCTTGTATGAAAGTCACAGATTTAGTATTTCAGTCACTAAAAGCCCCCGCTGAGCCATTCTCTTGAAACTCACTTTTTAAGTCGAATTTGGAGAGGGGGGCAAGCAGATAGATGGCTGTTTCTCAGGGCTGGAGCAGCCTCTGATCACAGACAGATACATCTTTCTTACGCTTTCCTTTGCTCTTTCACCAGCATTTTCAGACCTATTAAGTATTTTGTCTTGCCTCCGCGGGCTGTAATTCTCTCTCGGAGCTCTAACGTGCATGTACACGGGGTTTTTTATTAGCTTGGTAGGAGCCATTCGGTCCTATCGTGGTGTGAGGGATAAGTCAGCCAGAAGAGACCACAATGCAACCTTGGTGGTTTCCTGTGTGACTAGCCAAGGAAAAGCGACTTGTCAGCAGACCAGGCACTTTGGAGAACAGACCCAGTGCTCATGGGAGGAGGAATCTGATGGCGTCGTGTGTGTTCATCCTTCAGGCACTGTTTTACTTGTGCTTTCCAGTTCAGCAGCGTCCGAGGTGGTAGAGGGAAGAATAATAAACTAAATTGGTGTCCAGTGGGATAGGTATGCTGACTTACATTTATCTGAATAGACATTCATCATCCCTATCTAGGATGGGCCCAAAAGGCATAAGATCTACAGAAAAGTAAGAGCAAAGGTTGGTAGGGGCACCTTCTTCTTACCCAGTTGTTAGGATTTAATTATGTATTCCATAACAGTCAGTACCTAAAATAAGCAGAGGGCTGATGTTGTGAAATCCTCCGACCTCTTAGAGACCTCCACACTCCTTGGTAGAAAGAAGCAGGGGAAGCAAAAGATAAAGTGGACAATAACAACAGCAGAATCCATGGTAAAAAATGGGAAAAGAAATTAAAGGAGAAGGAGAGAAATAGGTATGACTTGTTTCCTTTGTAGTATGGATTGGGTTTGGATGTCTCTCTGCAGCTGCCGCTATTGCTGCTGCTGCCACCATTATTTATTATTCATTATTTTAGCACAGTGAAGGAGCAGTAGTTGAAATAAACTCAACAGCATGACATACGGTAACAAATTATTTTGAAGACTGTCCCCCAAAATAAAGTTACAGATTCATATTTCAAAGGCTATATAGATGGAAGATCCCACTGCGGACAAAAATAAAATCAAACCGGTGGGTATGCAGATCTGTAAATAAATGCTGGTGCTTGTTTTTCATAACCGCCGTGGCTGC
>NW_009189763.1:91239-114433 GCF_000690835.1 Fulmarus glacialis
AACCTTTCAGTAACCTCAGCCTGACCACAGTGCTGCACAGGTCTGTCTTCTAACACGTGTACTTATTTAAAGGCCTTAACACTGTACCCAGTGATTAAGGATGTCTGCAAACATGAATAATGAGTGAGACTTTTATTTCAAAATGGGCAGGTCACAGATGACCCCGCTCTTGCAGCAGGACTTGGAGCTGTCGTGCCTCCTGGCACCCCAAATTCTGAAATGGCCTCTTCTGGGAAACCACATTTTCTACAGAAAATGGTGTTAGTCGTTGGTATAGAAGATTGAAAAATGCTGAGCATCAGAAACCTACTTAAGCAATTTTCACAGTGTATCAAAATGACATGGGTAGACATTTTCTGAGAGGCGTTTTTGGTGAAAATGAAGACTTTTTGGTGACAGCAATAGTTGTGTGTTATTGGGTCGTTTGCCATTTTCATTCTGGTTGAGATCTTTGGTGTCTAAAATTGTTGACTTTTGTCCGGAATGGTTTGTACAGTACAAATTTCATTTGGGTCAGTGGACAAAACGCCAATGCAGAGCTGGTGTGAAGGAGAGGGGCACATGTGTGCCTGCACGTTAAGTCCCTGAAAACAGGAAAAAAAGGAACGTGTTGCAGCTGAGCATCCTGGAGTGCTTTATGTGCTGCTGCAGGCTAATATCGGAAAGTAGGAGAGGGCAAGGCCGTGCGTTAAAACAGGGAGCTGTTGAGAGTGGGTGGAAAGTAGTCAGCATAAAGAAGCATCTTGTAGAAGATTTGAACAGAAGGTTACTGTGGCTTTTCTGCCCCAGAAGGTATAAATTTGTTCTTCCCCCTTCCCTCAGCCGCCTGCCCCTTCCCTTTCTTTGCATCGGAAGTGGACACAGCAGTAAAATTTCTCACAAGCGCCATTTCTTCGTGGAGGGTTACTGCTTACTGCCGCATCCCCTAGGGTCCCACACCAGCCTGAGAAGTCTGGGATTTTGCTTCGTGAAATGAGGTAGCCAAGTGAACCTCACAAGCAGAGGTGCATGTGGACAGCAATTAAAGCTAAAGCTATGCTATGTGTACCGTGGCCTAGAGGGGAGGCAGATCATTTAACAACGAGAAGCATGAGGAAAAGAAATAAAACCTTCCTCCCAGAGCTTGGTGCAGTCCCTCCCTGCTTTCCCAAATGAACCCTCTTAAGTTTCCACAGAGCGTGTGTGTGGTTGAGGGAAACACTTGTAATTTGTTGTTTTGCAGAAGGGTGGTTCCCTGTGCCCTTGGAAAGAGGCCTTTGCTGAAAACCAAACAACAACAAAAACTTTCCCTTCAGGAAGCCAAAGCCTGTTTTTTGAAAGTGTACGTGCACGTCCATTGCTTTTGGCATGGTCTTTGTGCAAGCGTCCAAGAACAAATTTTGCTCTGAAAGTGATGAAATGTACGTGGAAGAAGTAATAGTACTTTGCACATGTGTCTCAACATGCTGGAAATGTTATCCCCATTGTATAGATATGTTCAGGATCTGATAGTGGATTCTGGGCAAGCAAAGGGCTGCATCTTGGATTTCTTGACTTCTAGTGCTCCAGATAACTACTTAAACATTGGGGAAAAAAAAGTTTTAAGAAATGGTATTAAACAAACAGCAAAACTATCTTCCCTTTTTAAACATAACTAAATGCCATCGTAACATTGCAATGCTAGAAATAAATTTAATAGCTTTCAACATCATTTTGCTTTAAGTTTCTGCCTTCCCAGGCTTTGTCACAGAAAATGGTGTCTCTTCTGTTTATCCCTTGCTGAACCTGGCCATGTATAAGCAAGAGCAGTAATGTTGTCACACCTTGGGATTTTATCTGTTGATTTTTGTCACAAGACTGATTCCTGAAGTCAGGTGATTGACTGTCTCACCTCAGCTCTTGTAGTTTTTAAGCAAGTTTCTGTACTCCACAGCTGTAAAGTTTTAAGTCTGGAGCAGAACCAACTGCAGGTGTATTATTTTATCTCCTTAACTGTCGGGTGGAGGAAGGAGAGACCAGCTCCCATTTTGAAACGTGGGAGCGCTGCAGCACTGAGATTTGCAGCGCTCCAGAAACCAGGAGCATCCTGTCCTTTCAAGAGTTTCTTGCAGAAGCAGTGATCACCACGGTGCTGTATCTTCCAGTGGTACCTATAGCTTGGTGTTGGTTGGTACGTTACAAGTTATTAGAAGCCTGGCTACTTTCTTAGCCTCTTCGATAGTGTGAGAAGGGTATTTCACTCCCAGGCTGCAGAAGCTTTCAGACTACTTTCTTACCTATCTTTCACCTTCCCATTGAGAGATGTTTGCCATGCCTCAACAGCACTTTAGAGCTGAACGAAACTCAGAGGCATCTCGCGCCTGTGAGTAGGCACCTTTGGTTAAAGGTACGCTCCCAGTTCCCCTCTCTTAGTGCCAAGTGGCAGCTTCAGGGAGCGCATCAAGGCAGGATGGTAAAGCAGCACGTCGCTGCACGTGCAGGGATGTGATTTCAAGAGTGACGACACTGCCAGTTCAGTCTGCACCCACGGGCACGTGTTGCCCTTGGGCGTGGAGCCGGCAGGCTTATGGGTGGCATGGTGACGGCTCTGCTGGAAACCCACTTGGGAAACTTCTGATGGAGCTCATCAGCAGGAGACTTGTAGGGAAGGCACCATTCCCCTTTTGTCAAATGGCAAAACAGTTTTACCCCGGAGAGCCTCTGAGTAGGCTCCTCTCACAGCAGCCACGCGAATGAAAGACCACAGGTAAAGGCTACTGTGAAAAACACCCACCACATTTTTCCTTTGTAACTACTTTGACTTACTTCTTTCAGATGTGAAAGAAAGAGCTGACAGAGAATACCTTCCCGTCTCATAAATGAGATTTCAATACCTGAAGAAGTTGACAGTGTCCCTCTCTATCTTATATTCTGACATTGTGGAAGGCTTCAACTTAACCCTGGTAGTTAAGCTCTAATTGTCTGAACTGAGCCAGGGGGAAGCTGGTGAAAAGTGACACGTATCTTTTTTTTTTTTTTTTAAATGTCACTCATCCAATTGGCTTTTAACAAGAACACTCTCCAGGCCGTCTCTAGAAGGACCTGTCTGCTAACGGGCATATATCACAAAGTTCTTGATCGCCTCCTCTTCCCAGGCTTTTCATTGTTTGTTAAGGAGCACTGATGTGCTGTGAGATTCTCTCATTACAGTAATTCCTCTGTGTTGGACTAAAAAGTCCTCATGGGAGCAACCCCGAACAGGCTGAGAGACGGGCTAGGTGATCTTCTCCATCTCTGCCTTCTGTGATTCTGTCGTTCGTACATGACACTTCTCTAAATAGTGCCCTTAGAGAGCACTTCTGGCGATAAAGCTCTAAAATGCCGGGATTATCCAAGGAGAGCCTTTTTAGCTCAAAGTACATTACATAATAGAAAGTGTAGACAGCTTAACCAAAGCAGCGGTTTTGCAGTCTAAGCATCTGGTGCTCAGGGGACTGTGGCTTGACTCCCATCATCTGCCAATCAGGTCATGACTTGGCACGGCAAGTTTATGGGATCGCGGCGCGTTGCTCTGCGGAGCTGTCACCATCCTGAAGAGCCGCCCCGGGAGAGCGGGCTGCTGAGCAGCCTCTTACCCTGGCGCGTGCTCAGGCGGCTGGACCAGTGCCTCGGTGCAGAAGGGCTCCACACCTTCCTGAGTTCTTCCACTCGTGGGAAATCTGCAGGGTTCCTCCCTGCTGAGGGGTCTCCTGTTTACCGCTGAACTTTGCTTCCTTTAGTGGATTCAGCAATAAGCTAGTGCTGGTAGCGTAACACGCCGGCACAGCTCGCGAGGCACCGCACCTCCTCCGGCAAGCAGTGCTGCTGCGGGAGCCGCCGAAAGCAACTGGCCACGGCCAGCCTCGGCCCCCGCCTCAGCATCGTCCCTTAAATCTTCCGATGGCAACCGAGCCTTGCTCTGGCAACCGCAAAGGTGCCTGTAACCAGGGGCCGAGCGTGTGCCTGGTGGTGTGTAGCACTCAGATTACACCTGACAAAAGGAAGCAGCTTGCTGAAGGGGGAGCGCACAGCTGTCAGCTCCCGACAGCCATGACAGATTCACGGGGCTCTGCTGCTCCGTCTCACCCAGCTCTGGAAATAAGGAGAGGCTTGTCTCAGGATCCAGAAAAGCTGGCACTGCCTGGGCCACAGCAAATCTCTCTTTTTTAGCCAAGAAGTCTGCTCTCCTTCTCCTGCCTGGTCCTTAACCTACGTTTTTAGTTGCTTTCCTTGCTCAAAGGAAGCAGGAGTCCAATAGGATAGAGAAATTTCTTTTCTTCCTTGTTCTGTTTTGCGTAAGATATTTGCCTGTTGGTTTGTTCAGGTGCATGCAGACAAGGAATACAATTCTGGGCTTTTTTCGAGAAAATGTATTCTCTGAGGATGCAAGTAGAGCATGCTGGCACTGTAGCTTCCTGAGTCCCGGCTGCCTTGCTGGGGTCAGGGCAGTCTGGTGAAATCAGAGGAACTGTCGTCGTTCTGGCTGTACGGGTGGGGACGCTGAGGCATGAGGTAGGGGAGTGATTTGGCCAAAATCTGGATTGTGAATGCATCAGGCTGCCAAACCCCAGCCTTACAACTAGCCTTCTCCCGTGTAGGGTTAATAAAAACAAATTCTGCACACTTCCTAAGACTACATCCACCTACCTACCCCCTCTCCACTAGTTAATGACCTGTCTGGAGGCAAAGAAATTAGTCTGTTCTTGTGAGACCAGTCAGCTATAGGCAGGGTGGCACGGGCGGCTTTTTGCTTGAAAGAAAAGAGGTTAATCTTATTTAGATTAACGAAGTTGCTTTTTTTGGTATGAACAGCATGCAAGACTAAGGCCGCGGTACTTCCTTACACAGCTATTGACAGAACACTTTGTATCCTGAGGAGCTCTTCAAAGAGGGACGGCTTGTTTACATTTACTCCTTTTTGATTTTGCTTCATAAACATACATAGCTGTCCTGTCACTGAGCAAAGAGAGGTGTGCTCCGGCTTACTCAGATTACTTGGACTGTACAAAGCATTCCCAAAGCTGAGATGAAATGCAAACAGTCAGCTAGCCATCACCCGAGAGAAAATGATAAGATAGAGAAAGAAAGCACTTATTAACAGAAAACAAGAGCTGTTTTTACATCCTGCCTTTTCATTATCTCAATAGAGAATGGTCCTGGGTCAAATTCATGCCTCAACTGTGGTGAAGTAGAAGGGCCTGATCCTCCAGTGTACCACAGAGCTTTGCTGAGTTAGTATGGTCCAGTGCTTTACAAAATGCCGTATGAAGCTTGTATGATTAGGCCATGCAAACAATGCAGAACAGCTCCCCACAAGTCACTGTTTGCTCCACGGCCTTGTCTTCCCTGAGCTTCTGTGGCAGTGGTTGCTTTTTTCCACTCGCTGGGTGACTGAACCAAGCAAGGTGGCATGACTTGTTTGGGCACACGTCTTGTTTGGCATCATCTCACAGTAGCACAGGCCCCTTCAGGTGCTCTCCCGGTGTGCTGACGCTGTGGACCATCCACCAGGATATCATTGCTGGCTTCGTGAGAGAGACCTTAGAGGTGTGAGTTTCCATATTCAGGCTAATTTTTAACCACTTCAACTTTTAGCACAGAAGTCACCTCAGTAAATTCTTCCCCTGAGTAACGTATTTCTCTGAGGCTGAGGCATTAGGTGCGGCTGCAGCTGAAGTGCCCCGTGCTCGCCCAGCGCTGGAGAGGTGTGCTCAGGAGCCACGAGAGCATCGGGCAAAATGGCACTTAGAAACATCGAGGACAGGCAAAGACTGAAAGAAAAGGATTCTCTGTCTGGAATTGCCCTGGAATTGGTGCCACAACCCGGGCCTAGATTTTTTTAATGGAAAAGAAAACCTCTGTGGGATGTGTGTTCTCTTTTATGATTTCTCTCTTTTGAAATGGATCCGACAACTGTTAAAATTCCTGAAAGCTTCAGAGGAGGAGATTGATTTCTGTGCTCCTTCAGCAACCCTTCACGTGCGTGCGGTCCCCAGCTCTCCCTCCTCAGATTTCTCCCCCTCCCACCTACTCGTGAGCACAAGCCTGGGAATGGGAATGGGATGTATCAATTTGGTATTATCCCAGCAAGAGAAGAGCCTCCTCTATTGCTATTTTTAGCTCAACGGGTGCACCCTGCCTGCCATGAACTCAGTACAGTGAAGTGTTTAATTCAGCCTCCTCGCTCATTTAAAAGAAGGCTGTTGAGCACTCTGACCACCACAGCTCCACTTTTACAGCTGGCCGTAAATTTCCGAGCATGCAGTGATATCTTTAGCTTTGACTCCAGAGATTTCCTGTTGAGCTGCAAGATGCAATCCTGCAAGCGCACTAAAGCTAAATATACCCTCTCGGGCTGACACACAGGCAAACAAACAAGGGCAGTGTCAACATGAGTTTTTTCCAGTGCTGAACGGGTCGAATTATTCTGGAGGAGGTGGGGCCTAGTTCAATTAATTAGGCAATTAAGCTTGTTTTGGCATTTAAATAATCTTTGGACCTCTTTCTACACTAATCTTGTTTGTATTCCCGTAGAAAAGACCGTACGACCTATGTTGCAGCACTGCACTCTGCACTCAGCTTCGACTACCGAGTCTGTTGTGGATCAAGGTTTTCATTCTGTGGGCAATGACTTTGGCTTCAGAAAAACGTTGTAGCTTTTCACTTGTACTAGTCAGCATGGTCAGAGCCTTTAAGAAAGAAGAGAAAATTAATTTTGAAGCAGTCTAAGATTAGCGAGGGAAAATAACAGTAAAAACATATAAATGAGACACACAACACTGGCTTGTTTCTCTTCCTAGTGCCAGCGCCAAACTGGTGCCACACACTCGGCGTGATTCTTCTGAGTACAAGCTTGGGAATGGGAATATCTTTGCTTCCTGAATTTTTAGGGGTGATTTTATTATGTGGCTGTTAACAGTCAACGTGCTTGTCTTCATTTCATGTAAGATATAGGATGTATTTTTAGGCCATAAGAAAATGTTTTGAGGGGAAGGAAAAAGCTAATTATTCTTTCAGGTTGTATACCTTGCTTTTACTGTTGTAAATCTTCAGTCATTTCCTCTTGTAAGCAGATGTGTCCATGCCCAGCACTTGCTGAAGATGCAGCAGGCCTTCCTCTTCTGCAGCTGCATTTGGCTGTTGATCTGTGTGAGCTTGCTGGTTGGTTTTCAGAAAGAAGGTTGCCACCAGGTGATCTGTAACTGAGGCTGTCGCTGCACTTACAGTCACTGCGGAGAGCTACGGGACAGAGGTTCCCACTCTGCTGTGGGAGGCAGGGGCACTCCAGGAGCTCCCTGCACCACTTCCCCCAGCAGCTTTTGAAGGCTTGGGGCTCCGCCTTGGCTCGCGTCTTTGCTGATTTTAGTGGCTAGCCAAAGGAGCTGGAGTTCGCTGCAGGATTGTTTCTGAAAAGTCAGGGAGAGGAAGAATGGGTTTTATTTATGGTTGTCTTTTTCCTGGGTATCATCACTACACCATTCTCCAGGTGGTGGTGTGTTTATGCTTTTTAAGAGAGAAATGTCTCATCATAAGCAGAGAGAACATACTACTACCTCAGCTCAGAGTAACAGATGATTTTGGAAGGAAGCCAGCAAAGAAAACATGCCACTTAGAGTTAAATAAAGATAATAATGCTAATTGATGAGTATAGGGCAACAATACACATTGCTAATGTGTTGTGCTTGTTAAGGAGCTGATTTTTTTTGCAGTGACAAAATGAATGCTGAAATCTGCCGATTCTGTTACTATTTGGAGTTGTCTGACAAAGTTAGGCACATATCACCGTGCTGGCTAAGAATCACAAACCTTTTTATAAAGCTGAACTGTCTTACTAGGGTGCACAGTTATTCAGATAACAGCGCATGGAAGCATGAGCACTGCGGTTAAGTTGCCGGAGATGTCCGTGAGGTGTAAGCAGCACAGCACTCGGGCGTCTGACGCTTCTGCCTGCCTGCCTTGCCGCTGGGTTTCTCACAGAGGAAATTCCCCAGATCATACCCTGACCATTGGCTTGGGGACAGCAGTCCCTAAGCTGTCTTGGAGAAGAGGTCTGACAACTTTGGAAAGAACTGGAATCAGCCCACTGAAAGCACTGTAACTCAGTGAGTATTAGCTTGGCATTTTTCTAAAGGCAAAACCCCCACTGCATTTGGAGCGGGTCCAGAGGAGGGCCACAAAAATGATCAGGGGGATGGAACACCTCTCCTATGAAGAAAGGCTGAGAGAGTTGGGGTTGTTCAGCCTGGAGAAGAGAAGGCTTCGGGGAGACCTTACTGCAGCCTTTCAGTACCTAAAGGGGGCTTATAAGATGGGGACAAACTTTTTAGCAGGGCCTGTTGCGACAGGACAAGGGGGAATGGTTTTAAACTGAAAGAGGGTAGATTTAGACTAGATATAAGGAAGAAATGTTTTACAATGAGGGTGGTGAAACACTGGCACAGGTTGCCCAGAGAGGTGGTAGATGCCCCATCCCTGGAAACATTCAAGGTCAGGTTGGACGGGGCCCTGAGGAACCTGATCGAGTTGAAGATGTCCCTCCCCATGGCAGGGGGGTTGGACTAGATGACCTTTAAACGTCCCTTCCAACCCAAACTATTCTATGATTCTATGATTTCATTCACAGGCAAATGGCTGTCAGAACATGAGTAAAGTCTTTCTGTCTTTGTGCCTATCTGTGATAACATTTCCTTGTCAGCATCTTCTACTACCTGCTTCCCAGAACTTGTTGGTAGCTGGTCCCTTTTGGTGAAGCCCAGGAAGATGCCAGCACTGGGAGGGACAGTGAATCTGGTGGACACCATGGTTGCCAGTCTGTGTTGCAGATGATATCTCAGTGTTACATGTGTGTTTTCATGCATAATATCTAGCAAATCAGGTTTGGGGTCATTAGGTTGAAGTCCAGTGAAAATTCAACAAAATGTTTCCACACAAAGGATACAGCTCTGCATTTTCAGTGGGTTGCCGTGGAGGTGCCTGAATGCTTCGATTTTTGGCCACCGAGAAGCAGACGCGGGTCTGCAGAGACTTGCAAAAATTGTGACACTCTTAGTAGGCACAAATGCATCTTTTATTTGAAACATCATGAGCCTAGCTTACTAGCTGGAGTATAGCACAGGAATCTCACCTCACCTGGTTTTTAGGGGAATATTTGATTACCGAGTTTGCTAACTAAGCAACAGTGCTGCTGAAAACAGTGACCCAGACCTGTTAAACCTGTCTTAAGTAAGAATCATGATTCATTTAGGTGCTTCCTAATATGTTCCCAGCTTATTGCAGTGTTGTAGGTAGTTTTGGAGGAAAAGATTTTTAGGATGCTAATGACAGAGTTACAGCTACAACCTAAGGGGAGGGGAAGCTAAACAAAAGAAGGATTCATTAGAGAACAAAAGAAACACTGGAGGCTTTGAACCTAGGAGTCTCCCACACATTAACTAGGTATACTGCCAGTGTGCTACAGATGTGCGTTACATGAACACATAAGGTAATGATATGTCTACAAAGGGCTGAATGCATCTGTTTGATGCTTTGTAGTGAAGTATATTTAAGCAGGTGGGAAGCTGCAAACTCCCCAGTCCCTCCATATGTCAGAAATAAGATATTAAGAGGTCCAAAGATATCTTCTGCAGTTTTTGTGGAATCACAGCTGATAGCCACACCATGTGTTGTTAAATTGGAGCCCCGCTCTACCGTTGGGAAGTACAGCCTATGGTTTCACACAGGCACTGTTTGCTTTTCTTTGTGAAAGGTATCAGCTCTCTGTTTTTTCAATATAGGCAGAGGATAAAGTAGCTGGAAGGAAGGAGGCAACCCTGGAGATTTCAGGGGCTCTCTTTTTTCATGCCTCGCCAGGTGAATACTGGAGGGATGCTCAGAGGGGGGCCGAGAGAGGAGAGCCCCGCTGGGCTCCCCGCAGTCCCCTCTGGAGCAGCCCTGCAGAGGCGGTGCTGGGCGCCCCGCGTTCGGGACGGGGCACACACAGAGCCACCAGCCAGCCCCTGCTTCCCTGAATACCACTGAATCAGCCTAGGGAGTGGGGGATGTACATTCCATGAGGACTGTGCAGTCGTACTCAAAATAATTTGGCCTGCAAATCAGTATTTAGTCACTGAAATGTGACTCCTGTGCCTATAACCCAGGGTGTGGCAGAAGGAAGCCCAAGCTGAGTTATTTACACCACAAAGATGTGTTACAAACCAACAGTCTGGTTTGTGCTTCACTGCAGAAAATGAAATTACATCCGTATCCAGGATTCAGACCCTCTCGTGATCAGGACTGGGAGTTACACTAGCTTACTGTAGTTTCTCTTGTTCTTTCCGAGGAGAGCACAGCTGGAGAGCCATGGATAAGATGTGACTTCTGCTAGTGACTTCTACAACAGGGGGGTTGGACCCTTAGTAGGATGGGGCCAAGGAGATCTCAAGGGAAGCAAGAAAGGGGATGGGATTCTTGCAGCTGCAGAAAGATTAGGGTCAGAATGAAAGTACATTACAGATACCTATTTGTCTGTAGAGATGCAACCAAAATACTGCATTAAAAATCCAGTTCTTCAGATTTAGATTTATTTAGATCTAGGTGCATCTGTATAGTTTTCCTCATGCTGTTCCATCTTTAGCTATTGTGCATTGGTCTCTCACTGAGCATTTGCATATAAAAGGTATCGAGGCTAGCTAGGAAGATCTTTAATTGTAGGTTGTTCCCTTTTTCACTGTACATTATGAAAAAAATGTAAGGAAATGGGCTCTAGAGGAGGTCACCAATAATCTATGCACCTACCAATCCCATTAGCTCCTTTGGATTTTGCACTGTATGGGCCTAAAGGAAATATGGCCTAAAAATAGCCATCCAACTTTATGAAAAGGAGTCAGCCAAACCTTCCTTCAGCTGAGCCGCAGCTGCCTGAGCATTTTGAGCAGCGGTAATAGAAAGCTGCAGTATGGAAGCTCTTTCCTTTTCTCAGGAGACTCGATTTTACAAAGGCTAAAGAATGATGGATGAGAGATCTGCCCTGTTTTCAGTTAAATAACTTCTAATACCACCTAAGAGGAAACAGAGAGATTCTGTCATCCCATCAGCATTTTAGATACGTGCAGAGCACAGCCTTGGTTTGGTGGCTGGGATTTTCAGAGTCACCAGTACTCTGCCACTTACTGTTATTTTTTCAGATCAACGTGTAGCTTTGCATTGGCACTCGGGGACACGGTCAAATTCACGGTGATGGTAGGGCTAACGGTTATATTAATGAAGGGCATCGTTCTTTGCAAACAGGTTTTTTTTTTTCTTAATAACTTTTCAACAGGACTTTTCTGAGGTTTGCATTTTTCTATTCCAGGTCCTTTTTAAGGTATTGAGATAATGAAATTGTAAGGATGAAAGTGGGGCAGGGGGAACGCAACTCAAAGTCTGCAAAATAATTGCTGCATTTTTTCAAAAAAAGTCTGTAGTCTTCGTTCATGTTAGTGATAGCTCAAACAAGGCACCGCAGTTGAGTGGCAACTGCACCAATTAGCAGTGCTGCTGTTGGTTTGTGAATTGCATGTGAAATGTAGAATTTGTCCAGAAGTGCTAATGTAAATTGCTCAACAAAAATGTGCCCTCTGTGTCAAGTCTTTTCACTTGTTCTGACACACTGATGTCTTCTCAGATTTCTCTGATCGGCAGATCCCTCTCTCAGTTGACAGCTACCAGAGCTCATAAAGTAATGGAAATATTTCTTGCTGCCATTAGCTGTGTTTCTGCAAAGAGGGCTACAAGCTACTGCTGGGACCAGTTACTTGCTATACCACGTAATTTTGACTCTTATTTATAGGGTGTTGGACTTCACATTTCTAGAATTAAATGCTAAAAGCCCAGTAAATGTCTAAGATTTTACCTGCACAGAAGTTCAAAGACCTGGTTATCTGCCACAACAGTAATTTGGTCACTTTGCATGTGTTCAGCGTCCTCTGTTACTGTATATGGTGATAACCTTTGTGCCTTACCGTATGAGGCTGAGTTACAATTGCCGTGGGAACTGTAACTTAGCATTTCCTGACTTTTTCAGCATACAATATCTCATCCTGATATTGCGTCCTTTAAAAGAAGTAGTAGTGGAGCAAGGACACATTGAAATGTTGGTGTTCTCGCATCTACAGAATATAAAATAGCGTATTTAGCTGTATGCAGATTTAACTGTATTTGTAACTGCTTGCGCTATGGTGGGTAGCACCTCGGAGTCGTAGTCACAGTTTAGGAGTCCCATTGTGCTAGGCTTCTTGCAGATGCAGGATGTAAATATATTTCCTTCCCCCCGAATACTTCCAACCTAAGTGTAAGATACGAGATAACACAGGGGGACAAACACACCAGGGAGTACAAGGAAACAGAAGAGACTGCTGGACATCACGGAGACAGGAATTTCTACAAACTTCTACACATGTAACTATACTGGGCGCAGAGTTCAGGGTCAGATTTGTATGATTTTGAGAATGTCCTCCCAAAAATGAAATCCAGCAGGGAGGAAGGTGTGAAGGCACTTCTAGCTAAAATGTAACACGTGGAAAAGAGTGGGTCATGATGGGGCGACGGAAAGCCTCAGCAGTGAATGAGAGATGATGCGTGAGGTGGCATATGCTGCAGCTGGATTTGAGAGCAAGGGAGGGGGCTGAAATCCAAAAGAAGGGGAAGCCAAGAGAGGGTTGCAAAGAGGGAGATGACACAGTCAAGATGACAGGCAAAGAAAATGATCTGGGCAGCAGCACTCTGGCTGTCTGCAAGCAGGGTAAGATTGCAACCGTCAGGGTGCAAGGCTATGAGAGCCTGGCTGTGGTACTCTGCAGGGAGGGTTGAGGCAAAGATGACAACCAGGTTATGGGCTGAGTGACAGTCAAGTGATGGTGTTGTCCACAGGGACTGAAGAAACAGAAAGGAGAGGAGACTTAGGGAGTAGGATGAGAGCCTACTTTAAGCTTGAGCTGACAGATATCCACAAGATGATCCCAGAGGCAGGGCATGAATTTAGTCGGAACAGATGGGAACTGGCAGGGGACAGAGAGGTAGGTCTGTGAGTTGCTGGTGTAGAGAAGGTTCTTGAATGTTTACGGAGAGCGAGCTTGCTCAGAGATACAAGTGAGAGGGAAAGGAGACGAGGGACAAGGGCGCAGACCCACAGAACGGTGGCAGGTGGGAGGGTGAGTAGTGACAAACTAGTCCGAGTAACACTGAGGAAGAAACTGAAGGTGTTGGAGTCAAGTAGGAGCACTGGGAAGGGAGGACCAGATTTCCAGTGGAGTGTGGTCAGCAGCGCCAGAAGGAGCTGACAGGCTATGGCAGCGAGCCTGGTGTAATAGTGCAGAGCTGCAGCCAGACAAAGATATTGGAGACTCTGTGATATTGGTTTCCGCGACAGGCGAGAAGTGAAAGCCTGTTTGGAAAAGAATCTATGTTGGAGGTGGAGGCTAAATTCAGTCTAAATCATATAAATCATAGGCAACACACTCGATAAGCTTAGAGATGACAGTGAGAAGAGAGAGAGGGTGAGAGCTGGAGAGTCACTTAGAGTCAAGGGTTGTTTGTTTTGTTTTGTTTTTTTTTTAAAAAGCATGAACATAAAGCATGCTTGTGCTGCGAGGGGAAGGAGTGAGAGGAGAGCAAGATATAAAGAAGAAGGAGGCAGTCAGGGGCAAGAGAGATGAGAAGACAGGACGCGGCGAGGTCACCAGGAGAAGGGCTGGGAACCGCTGATGAGGCCACCGCCTCTGTGGCCAGGAGGGAGAGCCGGGCACGACGTGAAGGAAAGCAAGTGGGGGGAGAGGGAGATCATGTCTTGCTTTGTTAAGTCTCTCAAGGGAGAGATCAACACAATCCTGTGCAAAGACCTGTCTCCAGTGAAGGCAGGAGAAGGCAGGGCTTGAGGAGTGAGTCAAAGGCTGCAAAAAGGCATCTGCGATTGCAGCTGTGAGGACTAGTTAAGCTGGTGAACATGAGTGTGCATTAGGAAGATGGCAGAAGGAGGCAAAAAAGCATTCATGGTGTGGAAGAAGGAAAAAAAAAAAGGAAGTTTAAAGCTTAAGAGATAAGTAATTGTCTCAGAAGGGGTATCAAGGATATCCAGAAAGCCTCAGAAGGCGTGAAAAAGGGCTTGATCAGCGAAGGAAGCTATGCCTTAGAGACCTGGAAGTCTAGGGATAGTCCGTACTGCCAAAAGCCGAGCTGAGTTAGGCCTTGCAAAATAAATTAATTCCGAAGTGGAGTTTTCCTTAGCCATATAAATAAAGGGGACCTCAGAGAGAAGGGAGGAACCATGCAGTGAAGAGCATGTCAAGGTTAAAGACAACCTAGGCATAGCCCAAATCAGAATACCTTGTCTCTGTTTTCACTAGGGCTAATAAGATTGAATATCAAAACAAAGGCCAGGTGGCTAGTGGAAACACAAAGACCGTGTCCAAGGTGGAAGAGAAATCAAAAGAGTTTCAAGTACTGGAAGTAGGTGATCTGGGTAACCTGGGTTCAAGGATGTTGAAAGAAGTAGCTCATGAAATCACAGACCTGGTGTGCCATCCCAGCCACTTCACCTTATCAGCAGCTAGTTACTTGAAACTACAGCAAAGATAACGTGCTTTGCTGGGCAGCTGTAGCAGAAGACCACTTCCCTCGGTCTTGCCAGCTACCTTTTGGAAACGCTTGGCTCTCAATTTTAGATTGAAATACCACCTGCAGAGAGGCTGCATAGACAAGCGCCTGTAACCAAAGACAAGGGAGTTATTCCAAGTCTTTGAAGTCGGTGTCAGACAGGGGAAGATCATGGAATTTATGCATGAATTTGTACAGATGACCATTCCTTATAAGCACCAATGTGTCTGAGGTATTACAAAAAAATGAGGTAATACGTCTATGTGGTACACTCTCCGTCTGTGTTTCTTATGGGCAAGGAGCAGAAAGAAGTCCTCACTTCACCTGAGTCCTTCTGGTGTATGATCTTCCTTCCATGAGGGCACGATGTGAATGAGCTAGAAAAGAGTAGTACTAAAGGAACAGTTGTGCTCTGCAGATCGTTCACTTGCAAAGCAAGTTGTGCCAGGAAATACCAATAAAGATAATGCAGCTTTACTGTGAGCACCAGAGACGTGGCATACGCGCTCCCTGACTCCTCACCGCATTTCTGCCAGGCCAGAAGCCAGCGACAGTGCAGGGGAGGTCCCTGGAGGCATGCAGAAAGAGGGCTAATTTGTGGAGAGCCCCAAACCTTTCTCTAAATTTTTCTGTGGATTTTTTTTGCCTTGGCAGAAGCAACGACATGGGGCAATTGCAGTCTCTTCCCAATTTTTGAGGTGAGGTGCCTTCTGCGTATGGGAAGGAGAGCATATGGCCCACTGTGTTTATTTCTCAGCCAGGATTCTTTCAGGCTTGGCAAATTACATGCTGCTTGCTGAGGAGCAACACAAGTGCCAAGTTTGAATTTCTAAAAATGAAAGGGATTTCATTTATCACAGCATAGAGAAAAGGATCTGAAAAACGCCCTTAAGTGTGAAAAATACCTTTTGTTTATGCTCAAACAAAACAACCAAGGGGAAATTTAACAAAATTTCACCTAGAGTAAAAAAAAAAACAACAACTCTGCAATTGTCCGCAGGAGACTTCAGGCAGCTTCTGCCAGGCGTGAGCTAGAGCCAGGCTCTGTGAAATACCTCAACAACCGGCGAACTCCATGGGGTACAAGGTGATAATGTGGTACAGGCTCGGGCCATTAGAAGGAAAGGGGCTGCCTGGTAATGGGTTAGTGTTTGCTGCTAGAGAGCTCCATTAGAGCATCTTTTCCTCATACTTTTGCTTTTTCCAGGCCCCACATTTTTCCTTGTGTGTGCTAGAAGCTTTTCTTTCTCTTATAGCATTTATTTTTATTGTGTCATTTTCCCTCTGTTCCCCCTTTTCATTGGCCCTGTGCGACTGTTTGTTTAAACCATTTGCCTGCTTTCATCTTCCATTTTTCTTCTCTCTCCCTTCCCCGGGGCTCTCTAGCCATGATTATCCTTACGCTTCACATTAGCTTTCCTCCCTCCTGCTCCAGAATGGACTCGAACGGGGCATTGATTAAAGCTAAAACCTTTAGCAGGAGAATTTCTAACAGGCACTGGCTTCAGGGTCCAGCCACCTCCGTGAGCTCGGTTCTTGCTCCGTTTTGCTCCCAGACCAGCTTCCGAAGCCCAGGGAAATCTGACAAGCCAGGGCCAAGCTGGCACCGAGAGGGCAGTCGCAGCTCCTCTGTAGTGGCCTGATTTGTACCTTTGAAGGTTGTCAGCTGTGCCTGTGGTAGAAGGCAGCGGGGAGAGGGTATGGCAAAGCTATCGTGTGGGCTGGCGTTTCAGCTCTCCCTGCCTTTTGCTCCCCAAAGGTTGCTGCTTGCTTTCAGAGTGGTAGGGCGCGCTGTGAAATGCCATGGTGGCACAGCTTCACGCAGCAGTCTTTGAGGGGAGTAATTACAGCCTTCATAATACGCATAAAATACAAGGTTGGGCACTTGGTGTTTTTGCAAATCCTCGCCCTCCTTCCAGCCCTGCTCAGGGGCCGGAGCTCAGAAATCGGTGCTGTGGCTGCGGGCAGGCGTTGGAGAGCACGGCTGCAGAGACAGCACCGAGAGGCCAGTTAGGGGCTGCCTTTGTGGCACATCTGCAGCCCCCTCAGACCTCTTGCCCCGAGACACTAATGCCAGGTGCCTGCTCTTCAGGGAGAGGAGGGCTGCTCCATACTCCTGCGTTACGTGGGAGTAACTTCTGAGCAACCGATGCGCTGTAAAACCACACCCGGGCTTGCTCACACAAACTTGTCTGTGCAGCCATTCCCTCTGCGGGTCAAATTAATGGCTTGATTAACCCCATTAGTTCACTCCTGCAAGAAAATTATGTAAAATACCGTTTCAGTGGAGCATGAACGCTAGTGCAAATTGCTCAAGAGCAGGTGAGATTGCAGAGCGGGCAGATTGATTCCTGTTGCAGAGGCTGGGTGGGAGCATCAGAAGCGGCCTCGGCTGCCTCACAGACCTGCCAGAGTCGCAAGGGCTCTGTGCCGGCTCAGGTCTCAGCTCCTCCGGGCCGGCTGGTAGCACAGTCACTAGCCCCTACCATACACAGCGTGTATGGGCATATCCCTGGGGACTTGCCCAGGCCCGGAAGGTTCACGTCCCATAGGTGACCGAGCAGGTACTAGGTGATAACCATAGACTTGCAAGAGACTCTGCTTGAACCATTAAAGCAAGTAAGAAGAGCCCATCTTAATTTTACACTTCACAAGTATTTTTATATCTGTATACTCATTGCTCTTTTTTAGAGAGATGTATGTAAAGAGGCTATTTTGGGTTTAATTTGGGCTGATCCATTTTTTTTTCTCCTAAAAATAAGATGACCAATAAGAAATTGCAATTACAAGGAAACTAGTTATTTGAGATAAATGAGCAGTTCTTCCTCAGTGCACAAACCCAACCATTATATCGTTACGCTCCGTACCTTGGAACTAGCTGGTGAAACTGAGGATAAACAACACTGAAAAGCAGGAGTGATTTCGCCTGCAAAGGTTTCTTTCTTGGGGGAAGGGAGAAAACGCCAGAGTTGTTATTTGTAAATGAGGAAATGAGCCTGTTTTAATTATGCTGGTTGAAGTTCAATAGCATTCTGTTGAAACGCCGCATTTCTGAATCCCACCAGCACTGCTCGGGGTTTGTGGAGTCAAACCACGGTGCTGAAGCAGAAGTGGGTGCACGGGGAGGCAGGGCTTCTGGTGCCACCCGGTAAAACGAAGATCCCTTCTGCCTCGCAATCTTTGAGATGAACTTCTGACGGTCTTTAGCACTTAGATAGTATTAGAAAAACAGTTGCTCATTTTAGAACCCTTTGTTATCTACTTCGTCACCAGAAATGAAGAAATTAGTCCCTCTAATGAACAAAAAAAAAGACACAGAAGTAATAGTCTGACAGATCCTGTTTGTTCTGTGGAAAGAATAAACTGTATCGAAAACACGGGGAGGAGAGATGCAGGCGAAGGGAGGTGAAAGGAAAACAAATTGGCTGCATGCAGAGGTCTGGTGTCAAACGTCAGAGGGATCTTGTTCGCGCAGATACTATATGAAAGACCATGGCAACCGGGGGCCCGGGGAGAGAGGAGAGGTTTGCAGCCCCTCCCTGAGACTGGATGACAGAGGAAATAGGTGAAGCAATCCGCTCTGCAGAGCCTGCTGCCGGGGTCGGAGTTGTAAACTGGCATATTCTGTCCCTTCATCCTGTACGCTGGCTCTTTCAAGGCAAAAAAAAAAAGTCTGAAATGAATGGGTTTGTAATTCCCTTAGTCTGTCAGATGGTACCATTCTGCAAAAGGTGGCTTTGCTTTGGGCAGCCTGATTTAGAGAGGGGGTTAAGATCCCTGCCAGACACAATAAGTAACAACATTACAAGGAATTTAATAGAAATATTTCTGGGGGAATATCGGAACATGCTTTCAGGCTGCTCAGAGAACACTGGCTAGAGAGGATGTTTTACTGTGACATAGTATATGGAAATGGAGTAATATTTTTGATCCCAGTAATAGGTTGGAGACCCCCTTTTTTAATGTATATACATATATACATGCACTATCTTGTACATCGCCGGCCATTCAATTGCACCGTAAGTTGTGTTTATCCAGAAAGGCTGTCATCCTCGAAGACATCAAAACGTGGCGATCTGCCATTTCTGATGGGTAATGAAATCATAGCGTAAAAATTTGATTCTTCTTTCTGATTTGAATCTGTCTTCAGCTTCCAGCCCTTGTATCTGGTTTTGCCTTCTTCACTGGATAAAAGAACTCTTTAAAGGATTTCTTCCCTCATGAAGGTATTTTTATATGCTATGGTCAAAGCATCTCTCAGTTTTCTTTGTGGTAAGCTAAATGGATTGAGCTCTTTAAGTCACTCACTGGCAGACACTTTCTGCCTCAAATAATTTTTGTGTCTTCTTTTCCTGCTCCGACTCTAAAATGTAGACATCTGATTGTGTACGTTTTTCTAGTATTGTTCTTCTAATGCAGTATGCAGGATAAGCCACCTCCTGGCTTCTATTTGCTCTTCCGCTCTTTGTATATTCAAGGATTGCATTAGTTCACATACCACAGAACGTCATAGCAAGCTCGTGTCTGATTGTCCGTTTCGCACGTTAAGACTAAGACCCTGCTTTCAAGCCTCTGCTTCCCTCAGCTTTTTGGGAAACGCTTTGTTCCCAGAGGTGGAATACCCATCCTCCGTCGCTTTCTGCCAGCAGTTGCCTGGAAGAGCCCCCTTTTCCCTGGGGTCCCGCTCTGCCCCCCTGGCCTTCAGCAAAAAGCGTCCAAGGGCTCTGATCATCAGGCTGTGCAGGGAGGGCTGATGAGTAGGCTTGGCCGGTGCCTGCCTGTGCTTACCCGCACCCAGCTGCCCGGCCCTCGGGGCATCAGCTGGTGGTCGTTCTGCTTGTTCTGAAAGAAAATTGTGTGATTGCTTTTAGCTGTAGTTGGGAGATTGAATGACATACGGAAGGAATAAATCACTGCATGGTAAGGAAGAGGCATATAAGATTTGAGACAAAGAGGAAAATACCTTTTTCACTCCCCTTTGTTCTCTTTTTAAAGTCACTTATGTTTAATGTGCATAACTGTACATATATGCATACACATCACCCCTGCACTCCTGTGGAGGATCCCCTCACTCCAGTAGAAATACACTGGGAGGACACAGGGTTTATGCTCCTGTCACTTAACTAAGGATCAGATTATCAACGGAGGGCCAACTCCCATCTAGGCATTAACTAAGCAGCCAGATCCCTACAAAAGTTCATCTTACTGGGTGCTCTGCAACTGTAAAAACCTGTCCAGACTTGTAATGCTGACCATTTGGAAACTGTGGCTCTTTTTTGGCTCCGTGAACGGCAGCTTGGCTCCTTCAATACCTGGTTTTGCTCCCAGGGGCCGAGCACTTGATTCTGTCCCTGGGCTGCTTAAAAGCAGGTGGCTGAGGATGCAGAGACAGGAGGGGTCCTGGCAGCGTCCCTGGAAGCTTAGCCAGGGCCAGCGCCTGTGTTTGAACTTGCTCTGAGGCACAGCCGAGTCAGGGGAAGAGACCTTGGCACCGTCCGCCTGTGCGTAACCGGTGTCTCGGCTTCACCTGCCCCTCGGTGAGGACCTCGCAGTGGAGCTGCAGCTTCCCTGATCCCGGCTGGAGCGCGTGTAACTCTGCGCGACTCACTGTTACCAGGAGAGAGCTGTTTGCAGCTTGCGAGTAGCACGCAGTGGCCTTGAGTGTTGTTGAAAATAGCCAGAGTGAAAATCAGAATTCACACTGTACCATCTTCCCAGATGTAACAGGCTGATGAGAGACAGGCTGAGAATACAGCACGTGTTTCCCATTCCAGGACGTCTTGTCACTCTTTTCAGGGACTACATGCCTACACCCATCCAGGGCACCCCTGCATGCACCTGCCCGCACGAGCACAGGGCCCTGGGGGAAGGAGCTGGGTTGTCCCCTTGCTGCTGCGGATCTCCAGGGAATCCCTGCGGAGCAGTGGCAGCCTGAGTCACACGGTGAGTCAGGCTGTGGGCATGGGCCGCTGGGTACCAGCGCCGTCAGCTGTGGAGGTGGTGTGCAGCCAGGAGCTGGTTAGCCGGGGTGCTGATGAGGGTGTCTGGAGAGTGATGAGGCAGCAGCGCCAGTTAGAGGAGAAAGGAAAACACAGAGGCAGAGGCAGGGCAGAGGGTGTAGGAAGGAGAAAGGGACAGCAGGGAATGAGGAGGAGGAGCAGGAGGTCTAGGGGCAGGAAGGCTCAGGGTGCAGTAGGAGGATGAGGGAGCTGGCAGGCAGTGCAGGAGCAAAGAGCATTGTCAGTGAAGCTTGGATTAGTTTGGTTTTGAAGCTCTGTAACTGTGTAAGTGCTGCACTTAGCTCACGTTGCTTGAGTCGGTGCTCGGCTCCCGTGGTGAGACTGCATCTGGGCCTGGAGCAGGCATGGTTTGTAAGAGGCAGCTGTGTAGAGCCCAGCGTTGCTTCTTTCAACCATTTCCCAGCCCACTTCCAGGTTTCATCTCTGTGCTGGACCTCCAGAGCGAACAGTGGAAGGAGGGTGGGTGTGCGCCCCCGTGGCTGGGTAGCCAAAGCCACCCAGAAGCCCACGTGGCCCCATGCTGCTGCCAGGACTGGGCAGGGCCGTACAGCCCCCCCTCGGAGGTTAACAGCAGCAGTGCAGGGCTGCAGAGGTGCTCTTGGTAAGCAGCTTGGTAAACTCTGCTCCCAGGCACTAGGGAGCATTTTCCTGCCTGTGGAGACATTTTGCCTGGGCTGTGCTCCTGTTTTCAGGACACACAGCCCAGGGCTGGTCCCGGTGATGTCAGCGGGGCCTTTCACCATTGGTTGGGAAGAGCTTTCGCCAAAAAAATGGAAAGGAGAAGAAATATTCCGGGCGGGAGGGTGGTGTTTTGGCTTGAGGAAGAAGGCCTGGCTTTAAACCTGCTATTAAAACTGGAAACAGGAAGTTTTCACTATGAGTAGGTAAACTCTCGTACCTCGAAATGACTAAACACACAGCACTGGAAGTAACACCTTTGTGCTAATCTTCGTATTTCCTCCAGCTGCTGCACGGTGCACGGGGCTCATGTCAGCCGGCGGGGTTCCTTTCAAAGCTTTCTTCCTTTTTAAACTCTGGAATTAACTTAAAATGTAATATGATACAGAATAGAGTGCCTTCTGCGGCATTATCGTGGGGTGAATGTGACCCTCAGCCGTTCCCGTGTGTGCGTAAGAGCCAGGACAGTAGTTCTGCAATAAGATTGTTTTGAAGGCGATTCAGTGAGGACTTGGGCTGCAGCCCCAAAGGCAGCTGTGCGCTGAGGCTCGGCGGAGGAAGCTCCGAGTGATGTCACTTCACAGCATGCCCTTTGGCTCCCGGGTTTTTCCCCCCCTTTTCTTTTTCCTTGTAGTGGCTGCAGCAAAGGCTCCATTATTTGGCAGCGTGGCATTGCTTTTGTCTATAAATGGAAGCAGTTGGCCCGTCTCCCAGTATAACACAAGATAGTCCTGTGCATCAGTTATGCAATCTGTAGCTTGATGACTTCATCAGAAGTAGAGGGAGGGCCAGGGGGTGGTAGGAAAAAGCCTTTACCATCAGCTCTGCTGGAGACAGCTGATGTCTGTGTCCCCCCCAGGCAACGAGAGCGGGAGCTCACAGACAGGGGTGGGCGAAAGGACTCAGTGCAAGAGCAGCTGAGGGATCATTAGTGGGTGCGTTTCCCTGACCCCGGCTCTGGGAAGCCCCAGCAGCTGCCACAGCCCTCGCCCTTACGGTGCTGCAGGGACGACGCTTGACCAGGTTGTAAAGTGCAGCATGAGATGGGACCGGGGCAAACATGGAAAGAGGAGCGGGGAGGCAACTTTCAAACCAGGGCAGATGTTAAAAAGAGAAAGAACCTAAATATCGGAGAGCTGCCTTTCAGCAGAGAGCCCTTCAGGGAATATCTGTGCAAAACAGAGGTGTGGACAAATTGTATTTTCTTGTTATTTCCTCAGAAGGGTCCTTGAAAACCTGACCTTCATGCAGAAAGGCTGATCCTAATTTCCCAAGCTATACTCAAGCATTGATTTTAACCCTTTCATTGACTGGGTTGGGGTGGGTGTCGTAAGATTACTTTTATATACATTCCCAATCACATTGACATAACTCAAACTGTCAATGAAGCAGATGAATCTAAACCTCACCCGGGCATGCTTTGCGCAAAGGATCCTAAAGCGATATAGGTCTTTTCCATTAAGTTAGTGTTTTTGAATGAGTACCCATCTCTATAGAACAATTAAAGAGGTTCTAATGAGCAAATGTTAAGGCTGGTCCTGCCAAGCAAGCAGCACCCTGCAGTGTTTACTCTGGCTTACTTAGCCCAGCAGAGGTGAAGCAGCTCTGGTACCACCACAGGCCAGTACGTGCTAGTGGCTTTCCCAATACTTGATAAAAGGTGGTCCTGCCCTGCGGAGCAGCTCTTGCAGAGTTTTTTGTCTTTCGGGAAGCCAGCCTGAGCTAACCACAGCGTTACTCATCTCTCCTCATCAGGCAGTCCCTATGCATCCCAGCCCGCCGAGCAGAGGGCTGGGCGCTGATGAAGCGCTGGGTGCGGGACGGTGATGGCGGGTGTAAGCAGTGCCCGGCCAGGGCAGAGCGCGGGGAGCCAGCCCCACGGCGAGGGGTGC
>NW_009189764.1:0-21475 GCF_000690835.1 Fulmarus glacialis
CAAATCTGGCCGCGGTACCGGGCCGGTGTGGTCCGCCATCACCATCAGGCATCTTTTCCAGAAGATACATCTCCTATGGGACTTACTATCTGGGCCGTGCAAGTAGACTTAAGGAAGGATTTCCTGACGGGCTTTATAATTTGAATTCTGCCTGTTGCAGTTCACATAACCAGCTCTGAGGGAAGAAACATCTCCAAATGAAGCTACCTGTGTTTGCCAGAAGATACCAGGAAATGGATGCTGGGAAAAGATAATAGCCCGACTCTCTAGTTTGGATGAGTTTGTATCCCAGTTGTTCTATGTTCAATCGCTCTAAGACTCTCCTCTCTTAAACCTCGCCTCCCCTCGCCTCATATTTACTATTGCCTATTCCTACGTATGTATTTATTGATTAAGGTAAAGTGATTGAATCTGTTTGATAGGATAACATACACTTTGCTAGGCACCTCTCAGCAACCTTGCTACAGTTCCCACCATTTGACTAGCCCCACCTTTGTGCCAGCTCCTTCTCTCCAAATACTGTTTGCCGACAAGTTCTTATAAATAGCATTAATATCCGAAAAGAAGATGGGTCCATCGTGGAGACTGTTGTGCAAATGTCTGCAGATAGTCTGATATACAGAGGTTTGAATGGGTAGTGTTGATGACAGTGGGTAGTCCTTGTTAGGAATAACAAGATTGCCAAGTTTGAGTACTCTCTGGCACTGAGCACTTTGGTGCCCATTCAGGATTGCATGGGAATAAAAACTGGTTAAAGCAAGCGCAGTACTGTGCTGCCATGCTCAACCTGCTGCCACAGGTGCCTAAATGAGCCTTGGGCTCAGAATGTTTTGCTAAATCTTTTTTCCCCACTGTAACTTATCAGCATGTACTGTAGAATGCCTAGGGTCTTTTCGCACAAGATAACTGCACAAAGAAATTACAGAAAGCTTGCTCCTGAAGTCTCAGCTCTATTCAATACTTATGACAGTTTAAGAATTTCCATGAAATTGTGGGGTTTCATGCCAAGATTGTTTTGATTTCTAACAAGATAATGTTGGGATTGGTTGGTTCGTTTGTTTTTAAATGAGTTTACATTTAATTATTCGGTATTTATACACAAGATGTAAAGGAACAGTAAATGTTCTGAAGAGGCGTAGATATTTTATGTCTACTTGTATGACATACTGTCATAATTCATAGAGAGTAATTAATTTTCCTTATTCCGCTTTGGGAAAATGTATTTATGTAAAAAGGCGGATTTATCATGAAATTAAAATGTAATGAAATACAACGCAATAAAAATATTTTCTTCTTGAAAAATATACTGGGGTTTTTGGTGAATTCCATGTTAAGATGGACCTGTGTGCCTGTGCCAGTTTGTCTATCTGGGAAGCAGGGAAGCAGTAACCTCTGGGCGTGCCCAGGGGTTCCCGGGCACACCTGCGGTCCAGCTCGCTCTAAAGTGTCGGGGACACTTTGTACTGAGCAAACGTGCTTTTATATTCAGAGGCACATTATTTAAACCCTTCACTCGGAGCTGCCAATGTGAAGAGAGACTAACCCCAGGATGGATGTATTGAATCCAAGTAAGCCCCTGCAATCTGGAGGGACTTGTATTCTGGTTTAACTTAAAGTGGGACTGTGTTTAAAGATAAACATTTTTGCTGGGTTGGAAGGAGCAACAGTGTCTGCTGCGGTAAGAAACCATGATAGTTTACAACAGTAAATTTGTTTCCAGAAAAAGAAATTTTTCAGGTCCCGGCTGTAACAAGGAGCCCTGACACCTTTTAAAGCAAGGGATCTCTGCCTCTGGACTCTTTTTTAGTGCACATTTCTAGTGCAAACAATATCTTCAATCACTAGGTACAGAGTACTTATTTAGTGACAGAAAAATCAATTGCTGTTTGCTCATGAAATTCAGTAGAGCCTTATCTGAAGGTATAACCATATCCTGGCCTTGTTGACATGACTAAGAGTCATACAGTGTTCTCCTGTGACACCTCAAGAAAGCTGGCTCATCCTCCTAACAGTCTAGCTTGTCTTTGAGAGAAATCGTTGGAAAGCAAATTCATATGAACAAGGATTGTCCTTGTTCCTTATTTCTTCCTCTTTACCTAGCAAGTAACTGGATGTTACTTTCTCGAGTTGGGGACATAAAGAAAAATCTTACCGAATTTTGAAAACTTTGTGATGTATAAAATAGCTTTGCTCTCTGTAATGCCAGAATTCTAAAGTCCAATATTTAGGCTGTTATGGTTAGGAGAAAGCTTTACCTCACTCAGAAGAGGAGAAATTTTTTTTTTTTTTTTTTTTTAGTGATACCATCTTCTTACTCTGGCTCTTGAAGGGAAAATAAACCTTTCCAGGGAAAATAATTTATTTTGCCTGACTTATCCACCAAATGAGTGCAGAAATTTAGAGTAGTAAAGGGCTAAAAAGATGTCCTGCATCTGAGAAAAACAACGAATCCAATTATGCAACGTTGCAACCATTAAAGAGAGAAGAAATTAGGGGAGATTGTCAGCTGGACAAAGCTACACGCCAAAAAGCAACAGAGAATGGGACGGGCTACTTACATATATGTATATAATAAAATAAATAAAATGTCTATCAAAAGGTGGATTTTACAATATGACAACTCTCTATATATATACACACACACGCACACATCTACTTAGGTCAACTGCGTATTATGAAATGACAAAATTACTTGAATGATAGATATTCCATACTCAACTGGCTATTCCACTGGGTCATAATGTGAACTAGTGTTTCTGGTTCAGTCATACGGTGAAATCTGGCTGTAAGGAAAACCAGCAGCTTCCAAACGACTGCGATACTATTTGTCAGACAAAAATATTCAGAGTTTTCCCCCATAGTCCACATTGCTAAGTGAGGTGGAGTGATTATTTACTGTCTTCCCTGAGAACATTTTCATTCTCAAACTTTATGCTAAGACGACTGTTTCCTCTTTGTATTTTTCAACCTTTTGCCCTCTTTTAGACTGTATTTCCCTCTTTATTAGCGAGAAAAAGAGAAACTTCGCTCTTTTTCCTCTCCGTGGGAGTTCTGTTTCATACGGGTTTAGGTCCCTGTGCCATTTGGCACCTAAGCCAGAGGTCTCCCCTGTAAGCGATCCTGACTGAGAGACACCTGTGCATGGAGGAGTCCGTGATCCACCTAACCCCGTTAACCAGAGTAGGCCCAGGCCTGTGCTGCGCTGCGCTGCACGTACAGCTTGGCCTTCGGGTACTGCATATATCCCTCGGCTGCAGGGTACGTTTAGCCAGCTCATTGTAACGGAGAGGTCTGCAGGGAGCTCCCATTCAATGCTGGTGATGAGCTACACGTCCTTGCCCTTATCTAAAATTGCAGCAACAAATTCTCATGTGAACATTCTTCTTACCTGACAGTAGAAATGATAGAGTTGTTTTCTTTTTAGAAAATCCTCAAAAGAGCTTGAATGACTTCTCAATGGGGTAACCCTTCCGCAGTCAGGATCTGCACAGAAAGCTGTGCCCTGACTGGAGCCCTGTTTGATACCACACAACTCAAGGTTACCAGCATCTGAAGGGACGGAAGACTATCTTTACTATCCTCTTCTTCTATATAGTGATAGCTCTAATAAATAGCATTTTAGGCAATACTTGACAGAGAAAAACAAGAGCCTGACTGCCTTTTTTCCTGTCATTCTAATGGACTAGCACCTCCTGGTTCGAAACACCCTTCAGGAGGCCATTTTCAAACCCAGGCATACGCAACACGTCTGGCTACCAAAGCTCTGCGGCTGGGCCAGTGCTAGCCAACTCGCTTCTGACAGGCGATGTCAGCTCTACTGCAGACATGCAGAAAAACAGTGTCACCTGTTACACCACCATACAATGAGACCTCACTGCTCTAGGCAGTTCCTGATGAGGCTCATCCAAACGCTGAAGCACGTCTACTGGATTTCCCACTTCTCCAAGCAGAGCAAGAAGTTCCCAAAAAGGAAGCACAATGACAAACGACCTCAGCCCTCTTCTGTCTCACCTCTAGTCACACCGTGTTGGGCTGCAGAACCGAAGTTGCACGTGGCTTCTCCTTCCCGCCTCCTTCCCTCCTACCTCTACCATCCATCTCTTTTTCAGTCACCCTAGCTCTACCACAGCAATGGATGCCTCTTTCCAAGACAGGACCAATGCAGTTCACACATCCAGTGGACCTCATTATTATGCTGAAACCACAAGTCTACCCTTCTGACCGTCCCATTGATGCCGTTTGTCACTATATGTTTAGAGCCCAACCTTGTTGGTTTTGGCGAGGTTTTTCCTGTTCATTGAGGAATTCCACAGGACACTCCTCTGCTGGTCTCAGAGCACAAGTCCCTTGCCAGTCCCAGGATTTATGCCTTGCCTTGCCCCCTAGTTGTTCTCCTTTAAGGACAAGCTTGAGATTATAAATTTTCAGGTGGTGGTAACAAGCCCATTGGGCTGCAGATACCAGATCAGGTTCCTCCACTGATTACAAACATGCAAGTATTACAATGTCACAGAATTGTTCAGATATAGCAGAGCAGCCCTGCAGTTCACACCTGCTGAGAATGCAAAAACATGTGCCTCCATATTACTTAAAAAGGAGTGAAGTCAAACTCTATGCAAACTAACATATGACCAAAGCTGAAAGGTTATTTTGCAGGAAACGTTAGCAACTTCTCAGAAAGACATATATACAGATACACATAGAAGAAGTCTCTTATGCCGGTCCTTGCAGTAACCAAGTGACACTGCTGTGAACTATTCACGTCACAAAAACCCTCAAGTTTTCCATTGTTTTATGGAATAACCTCAGTTGTGAAAATACTCTTAGAACTGTAGAGTGGCAAGCTTTGCTGCTTTTGAAAACAAATGCTTTTCTAAATACATACTTTAGAAAAAAAGTTCTTACTTGTACTTTTGAGTTAATAATCCAAAACATTGTAATTAGGTGCTTCTTAACATTTTTACCTTTTTTTTCAGTCATTTTCTAAAATCACCAACATTTTAGTCATTTCATGAAATGATCAATTTCACAATATGCAAATACACAAACCCACAAATATCTGTTTATTTTGTGAGCTACCACTTACTTGCATAACAACGCAAAACGGTTCTGTATCGTCGACTGGATAGAATCGAGTGCCTCAGTTTCAGGAATCCTTTTTGAATACAGTATGTTAGGTATATCAAAGTCATCAGCAATTCATTATAAGAGAAGGCAGGGCTGGACTGGGATCGAAAGCAGCGTGCAGTGTGCATGTCTGGTCATAGGCCAGGAGACAGTGACCAGCGGTGTGGCACATGCATGCATTTTTTTTAGTATAGATCTGAATTTTCCTCTCAGGAGAGACATAGAAAAAGAAGTGGGAAGAAGAGATCTGAAAAAGGAGTATTCAATAGGGTTAAAGGCAAGAGTGTAACAAAAGGCAGCCTCTTTGTGCTTGCAAATCTGAAGGGACTTGCAAGAAGGAATTAAATTGTCGTTGACTGAGAAGAACAGAGTGAAACCAAAAAGAGGGCTAAGGGCATAGAAGGGAGCATGAGGAGATGGTGGCTGTTCCCAGCATTTCCACAGTTGTTTTTTTGTGTGTGTGTGGTGTTGCACAAGTAACTCAAATCCTCATTAAACAAAATTGTGAATCACACATTGTTAGTTCCCTTTCAAAGGAACGGGAGCTGGAATGACAAAGTTAAACCATAGCTTTAAGCGCTTTCTAAAACACTGCCTGATATTCAGAGGTGTTGAAAACTCAAACCTTCTTGAAATCTTTTTTTTTTTTTTTTAATTATTATACAGTAAGAATAAATGCAAGAGGTCAGGAGCTGCTTTCTGGACACCAGAGCATGTGGCGTGGCACGTATGGTCCATTCAGCTGAAGTCTCTTTTCCTACAGACAAGTGTGTCCTCAGCTACAGGAAGAGTACCTGAGCCATAAATTTGCTGGGTGTTATATGGGGTAGTGGATAGTGGATAAGTATATGTAAGAGATTCTTAAAGATCATTATCTTAATGTGATAATGCTCTTGACTTCCTCATTCTATCCAAATAACACAATTGCCTAGATTTTTGCCAATGTTCTATTATTGATTCTGTATTGCATTTCAGCATCGAGAGAAAATTAAGCAAGTACGGAGCTATAAATGATGACAACCAATGAAGCTTAATACCTCTCACAGTGCTTTAACCAGCATGTTATTCTTTCTTAGTATTTTACTGTTTTCTTGGAATTGAGAAAGAATCACAGCAAGCAGAGTGGCTCCAACTACTGCTCAGTTTCAGATGTGTTAGCGCAAGCTGTTTCATCTCAGATTTTCCCACTACTTGTTCTGGTTGTGGCAAAAGGCAGGAGCAAGAGTAATTCCATCTGTATGTACATGTGCATGAGAAGCAAATGTGGGAGTATAACAGTGTCAGCAGTCCCATGTGGGTCTGAAGACACAGCGGAGTTTGTTTTCAGTTGACCATAAGAAGGCACAGAGAGCAGTCATGGATAGCAAGACTGTAATCTCCCTCCTGATTCTCTCTTTTATGGGCAACTTTCCTGGTAAGAAAATTCAATTTATTTTCCTTTGTATTACAATTTTTCTGCAATATGGTTTAACTAAACAGAATGTTTTAAAGGTGTGTCGGACTTCCATACTCATACTGTCTTGGAGGTAGCAGGTCAAGCAAAACGGATATTCACAGACTGTCACAGCGGGCCTATTTCTTCTGGTAGTGGAGATTCACTGACATTGGTGAACTTGTCCCTTAAATATTCTGAGAAAAATGAGATTACAGCCACGGGCTCAGAGGTGATAGCCTGCAATAACTGTGTGGCATATTGCATCGCTATCACTTTTCATGCTGCTTTTATGATTAACAGGCCCCGAGATGAAAGCTTGGAATATTCAATTTAGTTTGAATCAATCTATTTCTAATCAACAGCCATCTGTTAGAGCTCTTTCCTGAGAAGCATGAGGGTAAAAAAAACCAAACTCTGCTGCGAAAGTCCAAAAAGTATTTTGCGGGCAGAAAGTATGCCAAGTTTAGGGGTCTGGAATGCTTCCAAGCCTCAGCACCATGTGGATGCTTGCTCCTACTGCGTCCTGGCTTCACGTTGGGATGACACACATCTGCCGTCTCTCCTGAGCCAGAATAGAGCTGGATATGGTCAACCTCCAGGCTGGACAACTGGCTAACAGGACGCCTGTCTCATTACACACACCTGCAGTGAAGCCCTGGCACAGCTTTTGGAAATCTCATTTTCTTCTCTTGAGCCTGCAGATGGGATGTTGCTGCTCTGCTGCGGTGCTCTGCGCTTCCCAGTGCTTGACTTTCAAATGTGTTTGGTTCTGCGTTCGGTCGGGTAGGTAGGGAGGTGTTGGTCAGCCAAAAGAAGCACCGGCAGATTCAGCTGTGCAGAAGATAAGCGAAGAAGAGAAATAGGTGGCTGATCATATCAAGGTACAAGAACTGGCACAGGGTGAGGTAAATGGGTTTGCTGTTTGGTCTTAAGGGATGTCAAGACTACCCACAGTAAGAGGGGACTGATGAACTGACTGGGATTTCGGCTCCTGCAGCCCTACTCATCTCAGTAAGTGTCCGTGTGCCCCACATACGTTTATCTGGAGCTTGTCTTTGCTTCTTGTTGATACTGCCCTCAAAGTACTGAATCTCCTCTTTCAAATATCTTCGACAGTTCAACTATCAGGAATTTCAAACTGAAGATGCAGCTTGCCTTAGCAGGAAAAACAGACGAATGCGAGAGTTACGATTGTGCATTTTAACCTGTGATATCTGACTTGAAAACAGGAAGATATCCCAGTGTCTGCAGTGGGTGGAGCTGGGAAAGCCCTGGGCTTCACAGCTTCTGATCTTGCATAATTTCCGTCACCTTTCTGGTGCTCTGTGCTCAATCCCTAAAGCTGGGATAACATTTTTTTTTGCTTCACTAGGGCAACATGGGTCTGGAAGGACTGTCAGGCAACAGCAAATTCAGTCCATGGACTTGGCTGCTGTACAATGCGTAGCATAATTTAATCAAACTCCATCGCAAAGCTTGTTGGGTTTCTTGCTCCTAGTACTTACCCAGAGTTCCTTCCCCAGAGGCCCCACACCTTTCCTAGCATCTTGATTAAGATCCTAAGCTGAGTATTTTCGTGGCTTTTTCACACCAGTGTAGAATTTTAGCCCAAACAGGTTTCACCTCCAGGCTGTATTCATGGCGAGTAGCTGTCTGCCCCTTCAGCGAGCTTTTCCTTCCTCTCGTAAGACAGGAGCCCCACACTTCCAGTAGCCTTTCATTGCACTTGATGTTGTGGGATGCCAAAATAATTGTAGAAGTAATGGGAACTTAAAAATTGTTACCTGTACAAAGTCTGCAGATCTCAAACGCCCTTTCTTGCTCAGTGAAGGTACTACCTTAAGCTCATGAATAGCAATCCATTTATACCTTGAGGCATGAACTTTTTATCCCTTCTGCTTTCTCTAATTAATATTTTCATCAGTTTGGTTCAGTTGCAGACATTATAAGCTTCCCTTTCCTGTCCTCACAGAGATGATGCTCGCAGCGGAGCTGCGGTGTCACTGCATCCAGACTGTCACGGGATTAATGTTGCCAAAGCACCTGGCCAATGTAGAAATCATTCCGAAGGGCCCACACTGCAACGCTGTGGAAATCATGTAAGTAAAGTCAGCAGGCAAGAGAAGTTATGACTTACGAAAGCTGAAGAGTTGGCAGCCCTTAAGCTTATAATCCTCAGCCTTGTCTGCGTTCTCCTCAGGTGCCAATATTAACTAAAGCAAAATGTTCATTCCACTGCAGAGCAACACTGAAGAACAGCCAGCAAATCTGTTTAGATCCCCAGGCCAAATGGGTGAAGATTATAATTAACAGGATTCTACACAGGTAACTGCCAGGACTACCCAGTAACTGGAATTATTCCACCAAAGGGTGTATTTCCTCCAGTATAAACATCAAGGTGTGTGCAGTCTTCAGCACTCTTTCTCTGAGACCCATTTGAGTAGCGCAGGGCTAGGAATACAGGAGGATTAGATTTAGTTGATCTTTGGACAGGGCAGAAACAAGGCCTACCTGACACATCTCAGTCATTTAAAACAAACAAACTGCTAGATGTCATAATTTTCAAACAAGTATATTGATCCAGGGTTCCTCAGGGTTGTGTTCAGCTCCATACAGCCAAGGGCTATGTTTGGGCTTTCTGGACGAACAGTCTCAGAAGCAAAACAGAATTGTTGTTTAGCACTGCCCTGCGCCAACTGGTCTGCCCAAGAGACAAGATGATCGTTAGGACAAGCTTCTCTTGTGTCTGTGGGTGGGTGCATCTTCTCGGACATAAATTACACACAATAGTCATCCGGGCAAACTTACTCTAGAATAGTTTCAAGTGACTTCCCCTAGTGCAAATTAAACAAACATTCAACTAAAAAGAAACAGAAAAGAAAATAATTATTTTATTTTCCATTAAAAGTGAATCTGTTTTTGTCTGGTTTCGATGTTTGCAAATTGACCTCACTGTTTTGTGCCTGCTCTAACTCATTACAATATCTGTATTACAGTTCATCCAAGAAACGGCGTCAGTAAAGGAAACAGAGGCATCTCTGCAAGCAAGAGAAAGCTGCATAGAAATGCCATTAGCCTTTAAGTGTCTCCACGTCAGGGTATTCATAATTTCACTCCAGCTTTTTCTATCCTCACTGCTCTCCATGCACAGACTATTCATCTGCAAAAGGAACTGGGCTCCACCGCTGGGCTCAATAGGCTGTCACAACACTAGCAGACTCTTGTATTCTTTGGCAAAATTTTATACGGTGCTTAACTGCAGAGGCATTTAAAGCAATATCCTAAACAAACGCTATCCTTGCATTGGTCAGCTGGAAACACCTGCAGAGGTTTAGCAACACCAAGGATTCGGCATTCACTGAACTGGTAGTTAAACCAAATAATTCTGAAGGGCTATGAAGTACAGTTTTGTCTAGTTTAAGAGGGCTGTAGTTTTCAAAGTAAAGAAATACTAACCAAAGGAGATTCTTACTGAAAGAAACAAAAAATTAAAAAGGAAAAGAAAGGGAAAAAAGGAATTTCTTGATATCAATAAAAACCCTGCGTAGAAGCAATATGGTCAATGAAGTGCAGCAAATGCTGTAAGATTTCAGTGTTTAAAAACTGTTTTTTTGGTCTTATGCATATTAAATATACCTCTAACCTTAAAACAGCGGAGTCATAGTAATTCTGGTTTTGTCACCAAGCTATCGGTGTCACAAGGACTCTTCCATAAAAAAGGTTTTTAGAAGCCATCAATTCAACTTTTCATAAACGAAATGTGAAGAAAATGTGTGTGAAATATCTCTAATGTTTTCAAACATCCTCAGAGTTTTGCCACCTGCAAACCATTATTAGGGTTTATTCATAGTGCACCAGGGGCTGAAAAGTAAATAAAAATTTACAATAAGTACAACAAGACTGTAGGTAATATTCTGAATTGCTATGTCTGTTTATACAAGAAAATAAATTAGATTTTAAATTTATTTTCACTAATGACAGTTTTGCTAAAATACATTTCTTTTTCCCTTTAAATAATATATTTGAATACTACCTTGTTTTCAAAATTAAAAGTGCCCGTTTCCCATCTGAACACAGGCGCATTTTTGGTTCTTATGTATGCAAGAGATTATGACATCATCGTTGAGCACTAACGCGCTAGGTCTCCAAACACATTTGAGAGATGACGTCTCAGCTGCGTAGCATGAGAGGCTATTTAAGGACTACCTGACTATTTAACAAATGCAAGAACAAACCAAACGAAAGCAAACCAAACCAGCTTTGTCATTAAGACCATACACTTACAGATAACTGAAAAAGTAAGTATTTTCTATAAGAAGAATTTTCTTCCAAATTTATTGAAAAAGATACTAATCTAGTCAATTAATTAGAAACAAAACTGTTGATCTTTTTATCAGTGTTTGGGTTAAAAGAGTATTTCTTTCAGTTTTAACTGAAACAAGGTAGCTTTTTTGATCAGTTTACTTTGCCACGAGCACATTCATACCAAGTTGGTACTGGGAGCGCATACGCACATTACAGTAGGAGTTGATAATGAAAAATGTCTGATAAATGCAGTTTTGCTCTCTATGCTAAACCCAAAATTGCTATCTCAGATTCAAATTTCTGTCTCTGCAGACAGCCAGTGACTGCACTGACACAGAGGATTAATACAAAATAAATATGATGCAGAGAAATCAGCATGAATGAATCTCCTTCCAAGCCTCTAGGAAACAAAAATGCACCTGCTAGCCAAATGTCACTGCATCTGGGGCATCATCTTAAAAAGAGTTAAGGTTCCTGCCCTCACATCTACCATTGCAAAAATTCTTGCAGAAACATTACTCCTGAAATACTTAAAAAGTTCATCCAACTTCCAATCCACTTTTGCCCGGAATTAATTCAACTCTCTCGATGTTTTTCCACTGCAGTCCCTCTGCATAAATAGGTCTTTCCTTCCTTCCCCGATAATGTCTCTGTAAAAAGTCCCTATAGTCCTTTTCAACAATGTAAACCCTTTATCTCTTTGCAGAATATAAATACTTCAGTCTTCCAATCACCCTGTAGTTGTTCTCTTCTTTGATTCAAGCTAATCTTTCTCAAACATAAATAACAACCTTTCAGGTAAAATATTGATCTTGTCATGAAATGATGATACCTAATTTCAAAAACACGTATTGTTATGGTGCTTGCATGGCAGTTTAATGGCACTGCAGACATAAGAGTGGATTTCAGCAGAGGCAGTATTGATGGCCCTTTTATCATCAGGCAGGTATCGTATT
Organism: Fulmarus glacialis; assembly: GCF_000690835.1. Lineage (NCBI taxonomy): Eukaryota > Metazoa > Chordata > Aves > Procellariiformes > Procellariidae > Fulmarus > Fulmarus glacialis. Next base: position 11,824 of record NW_009189764.1, read on the forward strand.
GCAAATGAGTAAAGGCACAAGCCGAACTACCCTAATAGTTTTGAAGTATCCAGGTTTCAAAGGACATGGGAGGTGATCTGGCTACCTATGGGAGGAGGAAGGACATCTGTACAGTAGAACAAGATAAAGTTCAGAGAAAAACAACAAGATAAGAGAAACAAGTAAGCAGAATAGGTCTTTTTAGCCTGGAAAAGAGATGACAGAGGGAACATGACAAATTTCTATAATGCTGTAAATGGCATGCTTAGGGAGAAGAAGGAACGATCGATCACGGATTCCAATCTAAAAGAAAAACACAGCAAAAAATGAAGGTAGCAGGTGGCAGGAAAAAAAAACTAAAGGAACGTGTTCTTCTTACAACAAATACTTAAGCTGTGGGATTCTTTGCTACACCCATTTGTGGATATTAAATGCTTACAGGGGTTCAGTAGACACATTAATGAGGGAAAATCCTGTAAGGCCTATTCAACACAAAGATGCTGTCTTTGGCTCAAGAAGTTCCTCAACTTCATATTCCTGGCATCTGGAAAAATACAGGGGAAAAGTACTACTGTAAAGTACCTTTATATGGTTTCCCTATTCTTTCCCAAGTATTTTTTTATTGGTCACTATGAGTGTCAAGATACTGTTCTAGATGAACCTGTAATGAGACGTGAAGCAGCTGTCGTTACGCTCTTTTGTCCTAAGGCCCTGAAATGTCATGGCGTTTCCAGGATACAAAATAAGGCCTCTATTGGCTTGCGTTTCGTGAGCAGCTGAAGAAATCTCCCCTATACACCAAATGAAACGAAGGAGGCAATAAAACAGAGCAGTTTCTTTCACAAAGTATGCCGAGTCAATCTTCTGATTCTCACGCTGCTGATTTCATATCCTAAATTGACCATAGGAATAGCAATGTCAGCATGAAAAAAAGGAAACTATAATTTCCACTGTGGAAGGATGATTTAGAAACTTCACAGCATGACGAGGAAGAGAAACTATAGTCTTGAAAGATTGCACCATTACTGCGTATCAGAACCATGTTAGAACTGGTGCATAAATTCTGCTTGAATTAATCATGTCCGGTAAGCCACAGAAAACATACTGGTTCAGAAACTTCTTACACTGATTTAAATGGGGGTTCCTGGAACCACCACCCAATTTAATACGATTTATCTGATTAACACACACATTTATCAGTGTTAATTTACCAGTGAATGAGGACTCAGCACTTGATGGCCTGTTGCTTTGTCCTCTGTTCCTGGCAGTCAATGAAGAGGACTTTCCCCAGGCAGTTATATTGTGCTTGCAGTAGTAGCAGTCAGGAGATACCTCATTAAAGGTCAGTCCCTTTAAACACAAAAAAGGTTCAGGTGTTAAAAGCATCACAGGGAGACTTTCCTCTCTTTTTAGTCAATTTTGAAGTGATTTGAAAAAATAGTTCTGTCTCTGTATGCAGTATTTTCACTAACATTTAAAAACATTCTTCTCCATCTTGGGTGGGGGAGGAAATAAAAATCTTTCCTGAGGACAAATCTTTTCAAGCAGAACACAATGGCTGGTCGTTTTTTGTTTTGTTTTGTTTGTTTGTTTCAAAAACAGCAAACAGGAATTTTCAAATTAAACAAAGCATTCTTCATCACTGTGATTTCCCGAAGGGACCAATTGGCAATTGCAATAAAAAATTGCTCACCATTATGAATTCCAATATGGTGAAGCAGTGCTATATTCACTCTTTCCTCAGAAACTTTGCCCATCTTGACATAAGCATCTGCACAATTTTAACCTCTCATGAAGAATTTTCTTGATCCAGGGTTATAAAAAGCCAATGATAAATATGAAACAAATTGTCCTCATTCAGACAGTCACCATCTCAGTGCGTCTTTTCCATCTGCACACTCCGGGTAATGTAATAATGTTGTCACTGAGCTGAAACCAGCAAAAAACATGGCCAAGTTATGAGATAATATTAGTGCTGAGTAAATTGGTGTGGTGAGTGAAAACAATTAGCCACAGCTCCTCAGATACTTGCTAATAGAGACACTATATCGTGCCAACATAAAAACATACATTATACCACGCTGCCAACAGGGCTATTTAGAAGCCTGAAGTAGAGCCTCTTTCATGTACTGCCACAATTTTTTATGGAAAGGTAGCTGCAGAGTCTGAATTCTGCACTTCTCGTCCCAGCATTCTTCTTATTGTTCCTAATGCCAGGTTTATGCAAGACTGGCCACCACACTAAGCATTGCTGCGAGAGCATGCCAATGAGCGCATAGCACCAGGGTGAGATCACATTCAGACCAAATCAGCTGAAAAGTGCTTTGTAAAGCCCTGTAGAGGATGTTGCATCTTATTCTTGTTGCAATCTGTGCTGTCTTTGGCTATCTTCAGGTTTTCATAAGGTAAGCTGCTTTATGATTCTTTCTCAGCGAATTATGGGAGAAATTGTTCTATGAAAAACAAGATTAAGTGGTCACTAGAAGACTTCCACGTTCAAAAGGCTTAGTGTGCTCACTGCAAAGGTTGTGAGTTATCTGTGAAGGAATCAGGTCAGCATTCTGAAATGGATCCAGTTAATGAGAATGAAAGCAACAATAATTCTGCATTAAAAGCCCTTGTGTAAGTCTTTCGATCAAAACCCCAACAAAGTTAATTGTAGCCTTCTTACCTCCTTCCACAGGCTTCACATGAGGCCTCTAATTCTAGGGTGCTCTACTTCCCAGCTGCACGTTGCTTCCCAGCTCAGATAATACAGAAAGAGATGATACGGATAGTTTCTTAGAACAGCTGAAGAGGAGATTAATGAGAAAAAACTGCTCCAAAGGGGAAAGCAGGTGGACAAGTCCAGACTAAAAGGAAGAGAAAGAAGGATAAGGAAACAAAAAGGAAATGTGGAAAATAATGAAATAGTAAAGATTCCTTAGAGGGTGTGGAATCCTCCTGCTCCGGTCTGCACTGGCCTGACTCATTACAGCATTAGTTTTGGCGCTCTAAATTATTACCCATGTCATCATATGTCAGAAGGAAATGTGCCATTCTGATGCCAGATGTAGGAAATTATTTGGGAAATACTGACTCACTGCAAGGAAAATAGTATATTCATAAAAACTCACCTGTGAGGCTTGGGGCACACTAAATAAAAATAGACTACTTTCGGTGTTAAATTAAAATGGTGGATACACATGTAATTCTTCAGTCATATGCAGAGTCAAAATCAGAAAAGAAATGTAAATTTTTTTTAGTCATTTTGATATTTTGAATACCAGCACTTGGGGTTTGAAACGGCCACTTCTGTCCAGTGCTTCGTTCTAAGCCACAAGGGAGCAAATGCCCATTGGTCAGCATTGTAATGGCAATATCTTTGTTAGACTTTTTCGTAATGATAATACCTTTATTAGACCAACTACTTTATGTGGGAGAAATAAGTATATGGACCACAAAGCTTTCATCACGCCACTTTTAAATTTCCTTATATAGTGAAAATACCTAGGTTATTTAACTGTCCAGTAGAGTTTTGTACATTTTTGACAGAAAGCTCAGGATGCACTTCAAGAACAACACTCTCAAACCACTGTGTACTGCAGGCCACATTTCACCCTGTCACATTAGTACGACGACGGAGTTCCACACGGATGTATGACATCCATGGATGTACTTTTCTTAACTTTAGAGCCTTCTTCAGCGAGGAACTAAGTCTCCGCTCTATAGGAGGTAATGACCTATTATCACCCCGGGCTTAACGATGGGGAAACTGAAGTCATAAATATCCCAGAACTGTGACCACTGTCTCCTCCCTTCTAAAGCCATACACCGTTGAAGGACTGTCCTCCCAGTTCTTTAAATCAGCAAATTACCACATTCAGGAATCTTTCTTATAGACACAAAAATCTTCTCTTGTCAACAAAATAGAACATCGTGGTAATATGATTAGAAAATTTTATAGGCAAACGTGCTCTTTACCAATTCGTTCAGCCTAAAAGGAAGAGAAAACTCTTTTTCATACCGTCCAGCAGGGAGGAATGCTAAAAACAGTTCTTATTGACAAATACAATAAAGCACACAACAAGATGTACATTTCTACTAAACTTCTGTTCTCATTTATTTTTATTCTTACTCTGTTTGACACACAAGCTTTTCTAGCAGAAGGACTGCATCTGGGTTGCACTATAGCAAAGTCTTGCCCTTTTTGTTTTGCACCAGAACTGTAGCTTAGCACTCTTTTCCATACAAAATAGCAATGGGCCTTTGCTGTTTGAACAATCTTTTCTACATTATCAGCCTGTTTTCAAACCCTGTGAAGGAAAGTTGGGTAGTTAAAGGGTGGGTGTCTGGTGCTAACGAGAAAGACTTCCCTAGAGCTCTTCTTCAGTAGGTGTGCTACAGCAAAGATTAAAACTTCAGATTCCTTAAATCTCATGGGATTTTTCCCACGATCTGAATTATTTGTCTACTTTTCCAATGACTTTCTGTCCCGCCCCACCTAACATATTACATATCTCAATCACAAGGTGTGAAAAGTTACACCGGCATCATTAGAAAATAGTTTCAAACTTCATATTTACACTGATATTAAACAGAAAAGCTCACCCTAGAAGACGCTCCACTGCAGCCAATAGAATTATACTACAGGTGAACGTAGCCTGCAGATGCTTTTGCCTCGTGATTGCCATATACCTAAGTACTTGTCCTGTGGATGAACTCATTAGTATTTACTATGAATAGCTTACTGAACTATGGAAAATACCATCTCCCTCTACTTCTGTGCAACAGCAATTTTTTATTTCAGGGTTTTTCCAAAGACACACCCTATTTACTAGTCATCATCTCTTAACTATTAGCAACATTTTCCTCTCATGGCACATGAATAATAGTATATTGCAATGGTAGGAAGGCACTATATACCTTAAACTCACTACTGGGCAGGAACTGGGTAGCACATTATGACCAAGCTTGACTGTCATCTCTCCTTAAATTCTACTTTTCTGTGGGAGTGCTCTTAGACAAATTCTTTTTTGAGATTAAATTGTCTCCATGCTCATTCTGGAAGATTTTTATGTACGGAAAGTTTTAGTCACAACTTTTCAATGACAGATGAGTTGTTCTATCCGAAAGTACAAGCACCAACCCCCGCACATATCCCCCTGGTAATGCTGTGGTTAGATGAAAAATCAGAAAAATGGCAATGAACAATTATCAGAGCTGACACATCTTAAAAACCTACTTAGGAAAAAACCTACCTAGCGAGGAGATGGATCGGGGAATGAAGATGAAAAATAATTGCGATTTGAGATAAAGGGTTCCAAATATCCTCAAACATTTTCTACAGTAAATGCCTTTTTCAGAAGTGATGTAAGCATGTAGATGTCTAAATCAGACCGGAAGCCAGTGGAATCTACGTGGCTAAAAGAGTTCATAGGTTATGAATTTAAGATATGAGTAGTGTTTGGTGGTAAAACTTGCCAAGGGCACTTATTCTGAAATACGAATGACTCGTTCCAGTTCATTCTTACCACTTTGCAAGTAAGAAAAGGCCAGTGTTAACATCTATTGTAACACCAATACAATTATTAATCTTACAGTTATACCATTCTACATTGGCTTCATGTTTCCACACGTTCAGACAAGCAAGGTGTCACTTTCAAAACCAGTAATGTTTTTACAGTGCTATTAGATGTGGACATTAAAGTTTAGCATCTTTTTGGAACTTAAGAAGATTTACTAACTGCACCGTGAAAATGTTAGGTTGGCTCAGCATTTGAGGGTGCTGCTGCCTGAAGCTTTAGATAATCTTCTTCCAGATCCATTAAAATTCTACATAATGGCTAATGGCTTAGAAAAATAGCTATCATCTTCTGCGTGAGCAGCTACAGGGAAATTAAAAACCTGTAAATATGTTTTTAGAACTCAAGTACAAACAATAAATGAAACCAATTTTTTTATTCCCTCCCAGAGGGGACCAGGGCACCGCATGCACTACAGACAGGGCCAGGAACAAGACTGGGGACGTGACATACGATGCACAAGCCTGCTGTATTGACACAGCACGTATGCTTCAAATTCAGGAAAAAAAAATCATGTAACTATCTCATGGTTTCAGACATTAAGAATGTTTTTCCTTTCTGGCTAAGTTCATATAGAGCGGAATAAATCATACCGATATCATTCTTATCTTTACAGCTGCCTAAAACCCTTTGCCTGACATTCCGGTCAGCTGAAGCAATTGCAATTCAGATTGATTTCCTTCATACTGCTAAAACATATATAAAAGAGTGGCATAAACAATCTTGAGGTTTTAACAGTGTAAGGAAGGGCAAAAGACTTTTTTCCATATCAGCAAACATTAAGTTTTACCTATATTCAGAATGGTAAAAAAATGTTAAGTCATTTAGGAACACAGCTATGTAACTCAAATTGTAATGTGAAAGCAGATTTTTGAAAAAGCATTCTTTCTCCCAAGACAACTTATTTTATACTGGGAACTGTTTAAGACAGGGAACCCTGCGTTGTCAGGGAGAGTTGCGTCTTTGATGACAGTGCCAACATTGCGCTGCTTGCATCCCGCTAGAAGGCTACCCTGGAAAGCTGCAGTGCGACAAGCCACAGCGAAGAATGCAGATCCGCAAGGAGCATTTTTTTCCTGTCACCACACCTACCTCACTTACTGGAAGCCCTCTAGTTAAAAGCTTGTCTGCATGTTAGGGCTTATGCCCCCGTAATTATGCTGCTAGAAGTGCCTCGTGGTGCAGCTGTGTCTGCCCTTGCCTTCTCAAGTGGAAACTGAAAGGATTTTGCAAGTAGCCCATTATTCAAAGCTGCGCCACTACCAAAAATTTGGCAAAGCTCAAGAAGAAGATTTGAAATAATACCGCTAGTGTAACCTGAAGTAGATGAAAAGAGCTACCATACCTTCTGCTGGCAGAGCTACTGGGCAATGACATTCTCAGCTGGTCCTTGAGATCCAGAAGATTGGCACAGGTGAGAAGGTGAGGTACGAATGAGAACAGGCACGGCAATGCCGTTGTCCCCCTAGCTAATACAGATATGCCAGCTAAGCCCCCCAGGCAATGATACGGCTGGGCCCATCTTCATGAGTTTCTAGGGACAGAGGTCAACTGTTACTGATATTCTTAATTACCTTAATCAGTGTGACCTGACCATTTTTTTTCTGCAATCTGTCAGGAAATTAGAAATAAAATTGACTGGTGAATTCTTATCTAACTAGCTTGTCGGGTAGCCATCCTAAATAAGCCCAAGTTGCTGTTGCATGTTAATGGTTTAAACCTGTATAATACACGTGCACTGAACAAAGAACTCGGATGTTCAGGGTCAAAGTCATGGATAACGAAACAAACAAGTTTCAGAATATTAAGAAAAGTGCACCCAGCCACATAGCTGGCTGGAGCTTAACATTGTTTAGGTGATCGATACCTGTGTTTTTTGGAAATACCCATTGTGGTCAGACTGTGTAAATTAGGTCAGTAATTTCAGAATGTTTCTAATTACTTCTCAGAAGGGGTTTGAAATAAATGGCTCATGTTATAAACAGTTCTCTCCACAAGTAATATTTTTAAACCACACAGAGAACGCACACCCATGTAAATGTGCCTGTTCATTATTTTTTATGCAAAGTTATTAACCTTTATGAATATGAATTCCACTGAGTTTAATTAATCTACCTCAACATACAACCTTGCTGTAAATATACCATTACAGTTCGTATTTCTTCAATTGTTTCAATTTTGAAAACCCCAGCACTTTATATTTAAGCCCACAAATGGCACCGGCACCAAATCACATGGTTGAGCTTAATAGTACAGGCAACTCCTTCCCTGTATGGAAGGAACAGTCTTCAAGGAGTTCAGCCAGTCTCCACAGCAAATTTCTTGCTGCGTTTAATGGATTATTCCCACCCACACAAGCCAGTAACCACAGACAGCAAAATAAAAGATTCACATAACTGCTTACATCCAAATACAGTCAAATAATTTGTCAATATCCCTTGTAATAAAAAAAAAAAATTCCAAAATTCTATTTTCCACCTCGCGCCAAGACTCTAACTTAGAAAACAGAACATGCTACATGACTTACGTTCCTAACCTTAGCCTCAACAACCATCTTTATCCTTTACATTCATACTTTATAAGTTTGTAGCAGCAACAAAGTATCCTGGCATAAGTTTTATGCATCATTTCACAGATCTTTCTTCATACATAGGCAGTAGTTAAGTCAATAGCACTGTACAGTTCATAGATTTCAACATCAGCTGTCTATTAAATGGCATCTAATAATAACATTGTCACATTACAGGCTGCCATTGATTAGGAAATCATTATTTAAACTAAAACCGTGACAGTATATATTCAGAACCACAGCTTTATTACCCTTTCTGCTCCACCTGCACCTACAACACTGAGGTGAGGATGGAGGTGCAGTACTAGACTACAAAATCAGGTCCTGTGAATAACACCAATGTTTTCCAAAGACCTGAGCATCCATGAGTTCTTTCCAAAGTCATAAGAATCACGTGAGAGCTAATATTCAGGCGTGTCACTTCAAACCTTGGCTGAAGTTAAAATTTAAAAAAACTTTAAAATTTAACAGGCCCTCTGCATTTTGAACCTACTTCAGAGGTAAAATCAGGACTGGACAAGCATTAAGGAAAGTTCCTCATGCTGAACAGCTAGAAGAACTACTTCACAGTTCATTCAAAATCAGCCTTTCCTCAGTCCAAATGCAGCCCATCTGACTGACACTGGTGTGAGAGGATATACAGGCAAAGAGCTGCTTAGGACTACCCCTCTCACGGCATCTGCACTAGATGAAAACATTTCAGCAGTGAAAAGGAAGAACCTTAGCATATTAATATTTGAACATTATTGCACAGAAACCTCACCAAAGGACTTTTTAATAATGTTACTGGGGTCAGTTCCCTATTCTGTCCCATTTATCTGCTACAAAGTGGATTGATTCATGCACAAAACGTTCAGCAGACATAGCTGTCACGCCAACTGCACACACCCTAGGTTAAGCAGACATAATAAACCAGAACCCATTACTCTACCTGATCGGTGCCAGTTGCATCGTTACTACATCCACTGAATCCTGATGTGTTCATGTATGGTGTTATGTGGTTATGAGAAATACAGCAATAGAGAATCAATTACGAAATAAGACATATGTGCCTACTCTTTGTGTATCCTGCAATTTACTTATTTCTCATTTGGTTTGCCCTTGAGTGGTTTGCCTTAAAGTAGTTGGGGTGTAATAGAGATAATTTTTTCCACATGGATTTACTATGATAGGGGCTCCACAGGGCATGCCAGAGGCATGAATGTCCTCTTGGTTTATCACGTGAGGGGCAGAAAGGTCTAAAATCCAGCACTTTAGGCTAGAGTGACAAATAAGGCTCTCCTGGGAGAGCATTGTGACACTCCTAAGAGACTGGAGAAGGAGGTGCATCCTATTTAGAGCAATGCTACATGAAGATATTTATACTGAAAAGCCACTATACCAAGTGACCCAAATTTAACCTCTTGTGTGTTAATGGCTCAGGATTGCACAGACATAGTCAGCTGCCTGACTGCAGCGAACAGGCTGGAAACCAAAGGAAGGTGGTTAATCACATAACTCGTAGTGAAGTCATAGCAAAAAATGTTGTAAATCATAGAAT
>NW_009189765.1:0-370 GCF_000690835.1 Fulmarus glacialis
GCAGCCTCAGGCCTCATAGCGGGATTAATACAGAGGTGCTTTAATCCCTGGAGCTCCCAAAAAACTCCAGGATTCTCATTAAAAACTCTCCTCTCTTCAAAACACTCCAGGAAAAGAGGCCCAAAAGCTCTCCGGGGATTAACATCCCTTTCCATCCCCAATTCCCGGGTCGGAGATGTCCCATCCCCACAGCTCGGCTTTTCAGGGACACCCAAAAGAAGGAGCGGGGGGTGGAAATACCGCGGCGTTTAATATTCCAGCATCACCTTCAATTCCCATCCGGGAGATTTCTACGGATAATAGTTGGATAAACCTGTTATTCTACAGATAATTTATCTCTGCTTTTTTTTTTTTTCTTTTTTTTCCTTCC
>NW_009189766.1:0-511 GCF_000690835.1 Fulmarus glacialis
CGCTCGGGAAGGAAAGCAATACCCTCGGTGTGCGTCTGTCCCCGGAGGGGTGTCCATCTGTCCGCAGAGGAGCGGGGCCCTGTGCCCCCCTCCAGCGTCACTTGGATGTGCAAACTGGTTTTATTAACTTTTTTGTGGATAATGTGGGGCATTGCCAGCGGATGCTCATTGCTTTGGGTGGGGATGGATCCGCTCCCCCAGCACGCGGTGAAGGAACTGGGGATTCATGTGCCGGTACCTGTGGACGAGGGGGATCTCCTTGCCCCCACAAGACGCGGGGAGCTGCCACCCCTGGTTTCTGGGGGGTGATTCGGGTCCTGCAGCACATCCTTGCTCTGGTTTCTCTCTTCTCCCTCTGGCAAAGCTCAAACACTGTGCGGGTGTGCCGGGACAGCTCTGCCGGGAGGTGCCGGCTGTTCCGAAGCCCAGGCGGGCAGATCCTGCATCGTGTGGTGGGTCTTGCTCAATCTGCTGGGATCTTTCCGGAGAGGCAGTGGGTTGATACAGGGAG
>NW_009189766.1:639-863 GCF_000690835.1 Fulmarus glacialis
GATCCCCTTGGATCACACTGGGCTGGTTCCTGCTGCCAAAAATTCCTTTAAAATGAGTAAATCTCTTTTTCAGCTTTGTAAGTGCCTCGCTGCCGGTGCAGGGCGAGCACGTGGCGAGCAGGGGGGCAAAGGCAGGAGGGACCCGGCCCCTGCCTGCTCCTGGGTCTCGACTGGCCCTTTTTTCCAGCACATTATGGGAATTTTCTGGTGGTTCTCCCAAGCTG
>NW_009189766.1:923-1255 GCF_000690835.1 Fulmarus glacialis
CTTGGGTCATGCCATTGGCTGCGTTTTTCCCTGTCTTCTGCCTGTCAGTCTTAAAGCCTGTTGGATTTTTTTCATTCCCCTCCCAATTCCCTCGAACGTGCTCCTTGCTGGAAATATCCCCGGGACATACAATCCCTGAAACCTCCGGCGTGGAGGTGGGGGTAAGGGATGCCGGGAGCCCTGATGGTGCGGGGCATTTGCTGGTAACGCTGGGCTTATTTGCAAAAAGGGGGGTGGCCTCGGCCATGGGAGGTTTTAATGCGCTTCATCAAATAAGGAAACGCGACAGCCGTGCCGCAGCCAGGCTCGCGGGTGGTCAAAGGGCGACGGCA
>NW_009189766.1:1429-2077 GCF_000690835.1 Fulmarus glacialis
CTGGAAAATGAACTTGGAGAAGTACAAGAAGTTCCTGGATGGACTTGGCACCCTGAAAGGTATTTCTCACCCTCCACGATGTGGATGTGCAGCACGGAGAGAGGCTGAGCTGCTCCAGCGTCGCCTCTTCCGAGGGCTCCAGCAGAGTCCGACCATCTGCCATCGATCGCTGATCGAGGCAAATCGAGTCCCCCTGGGACGCTGAGGAGTTGCCGGCTTCCCATGGAGGCGGCCGGGAGGGGTGGTGCTTTCCATGGCTCTGCTTCATTTCCCTCTTTTGTCTTTTATTGTGATTTCGCGCGGTGTGGTGGGGCACAAAGCGAACGCTGGGGCAGCGGCTAACCCAACCCTGTAAGTAACGCGGGGAGGCAGGGGAAGCTGCTTTGCAAATAACAACTGAAAAAGAAATTGAGCTCAAAATCCTGCTAAAGGGAACGGAGCTGGCTGCTGCTGCAGTGAGTTAGGGGCTGATCCGGCTCCGGTGAGGGTGTTTTCGCCTGCGTGGGTCCCACCGGTCGCGAGTGCACAGTGGCACCCGGGTACAGATCGGTGCTTTTCCCCAGCTCCTCTTTCCAAAACTCTTTCCTAATGCTCTGCCCTCTCCCGCCTCACAGGCTGTCCCCGGAGAGCCGGCTGCGACACCCGATC
>NW_009189766.1:2180-2812 GCF_000690835.1 Fulmarus glacialis
TCCCCACTGCAGCAGGCAGCGAGCCTGGGCTGCAGGGGCAGCGGGAGCGCAGCTCGGTTTACCTGGCTCTCCAGGTACAGCAGGAGGGGATGCTTCCCTCGCTTTTCCCCACTTTCTTTCTTTTTTCTCGCCTCCCTGCTGTTTGCTTTTTGCTCTGGGACTCCCAGCCGGCCTCATCTTGCTGCAGACGGCTATTGGGATTCGCCTGCTAGAAGGAAGGCGGAGAGGAAAACAGAAGGCACCCAGGATGCCATCGCCTGTCATCTAATAACACTCTTATTGACTCACCCCTTTTTACAGCACTGCCTCGGCATGGCTGGGCTTTGCCAGCTGATCCCGCTGTATAACAAAGGTGAATCAATTCAATGTTTAATTTAGCAGGGAGCCAAGGGAGTTGTCACCCGCTGGGCTGGCAGCCTCCCCACCCTCCCATGCCGCTGCCGGGGCTGACGTGAAGGGTTAATCCTGCAGCTCTGCAGCTGACAGCTGCCCTGAGTTATCGTGTCCGGGAGTAATATAATTCACTTTCTTATGCTGGTGTGGTGTCCATCATAAATTTTTCCTGAGCCTCACTGCAGCTGGCACTGGGAATCAATGTAAAAGGAGCCCCCAGTCGCCGTGTACTGGCTGGG
>NW_009189766.1:2899-3236 GCF_000690835.1 Fulmarus glacialis
GCCCCTCGGCAGCCAGAGCCCGGAGAGGCGCTGGATTTGGGTGCCAGTGACCTCCTTCCATGTTTTGGGGCCACTGCTAAAGCATCTGCACCCATGCAGGGGGGTTTTGGGCCCCATCTCCAGCTGCAGCTCGGCAAATTCCCCTCCTGCCTGCGAGAATGAGGTGCCGAGGAGCTGAGATGACATTATTAATAGCGTTTACAAGGTGACTGGTTGCGGGAGCTGATCTGGCAGCCTCCCCCTCTCCAGGTGCTGCCCAGAGCCCTGCCGGGAGCACTGGCTGCCTGCGCTGGCTCCCGCATCCCGGCGCTCCTGGCACTTTCTCTCTCTGCTCTTG
>NW_009189766.1:3266-4484 GCF_000690835.1 Fulmarus glacialis
GGAAAACCCGGGTGGTGGGTCCCCAAGAAGCCAAATCTGCACTTTTTGGTCTGTTCTGCTGCCTCTAGCCTGAGCGATGCCAACTTGCTGGCTGTCACCAGCCGTGTTTACCACAGCCCTTTGCAGCTTTAATTCAGAAGGTGATGCAGGCAGGGAGATGGAGGAAAGCGCGTTGTGGGCAGGGGAGGCAGGGAAGGGGCAGGGGATGCTCGGGGGAGGTGAGGTGGCTCTTTGAGTGGGCACAGGCACCCCTTTCGCACTGCTGGGGTGCTTCCCCGTGCATCCAAGTGCGGAAGGGGTGCCCGCCTTTGCAGGCCATTATGGTTAGCTCTGCCTGCCAGCGTGGAGATGGCTGTGCCGTGCCCCTTGCTGTTGTGGTTTGGCATTTGCCATGTAGCTAAGTGTGTTCTTCAGTGCTGAACGCAACCCCAGCCAGCCTGCCCTTGAGCTGTGGAGCTGGACAAAGCTGGAGGAAAGGAAGGTTTTATTGCTGGAGAGGTTTCTTTTCCCCTCTCCCCCCGGCTCCCCATCTCTATTCATCTCCCCGGGGAGGTGGAGGCAGCAGCAGGATATTGGAGCTGGGAGCGTTTCATATGTAAATGCCCGTGTGTGTAAGTCCAGGCCCCTGACCCCCGGCGCGGTGCCAGCATCCATCGCTGTCAGCCCCGCTGGGTCCGGGCGAAGGGCTTGGAGAGCATCCTGGTCCCCCACGCCTGCCTGGCTGGGATGGGGCTGGGAGGTCCTGCCGGACCCCCAGCTCCGTCCCGGGGACAAAGGATGCTGCTCCGGGACAGACCCTGCCCCAACAGCCGCTGCCCCGGCAGTTCGGGGTCACCCGGCCTTTCCGCACAGTCTCCATCTTGGGTTTCCCAGGGCAGCGGCTGTCACGGCCCCGAGGTGACGAGAGCCTTGGGCTTGGCTCAGGAAACCCGTTTGATAACAAATTTATTGCTGGGTTAATTTGACTGGCGGCACAAGGATGGCTGGTTTCATTTTCTGAGGAGTTTGTTGTTTACTTGGCAGCCAGATAAAATCCAGCATCGTCTCGGCCTTCTCCCATGCACGCCGTAATCTCCTGGCGTCATCTGACCTTGTCGCTGCCACGTGCTTTTCCCAGCAGAACCGGGCTCAGATTTTCCCCGTGGCCAGGCAGCCGCGAGTGGGTCCCTGCTTGTTCCTACCCCCTCTGCAGCAAGCGTGTGCACGCCTCTCCTCGGG
>NW_009189767.1:0-253 GCF_000690835.1 Fulmarus glacialis
GTGCCCAGCACCCAGCACAGGGTGCCCAGCACAGGGTGCCCAGCACCCCCAGCAGGCCCAGCACCCCCACCATGCCCAGCACCCAGCACCGACCCCTGGCCCTGGCAGTCCATGCAGGGGTGCTGGTCCTGCTGCCCCGTGTGGGGGTGCTCGTGTCCCCCATGGTGCTGGGCCTGGGGGTCCCTGTGGTGGGTGCTGGGGGTCCCAGGTGTGACTCTGGGCCTGGGGGTCCCTACAGTGGTGCTGGGGGTCC
>NW_009189767.1:610-1044 GCF_000690835.1 Fulmarus glacialis
TGCAGTGATGCTGGGGGTCCTGGCCATGGCTCTGGACCTGGGGGTCCCCAATGTGGTGCTGGAGATCCAGGTCATGACTCTGGGGTTCCCAAAGTGGTGCTGGAGGGTCCCAGCTGGGGCTCTGGGTTTGGAGGTCCCCGCAGTGGTGCTGGGGGTCCTGGCCATGGGTCTGGGGTCCCTAAAATGGTGCTGGGGCTCCGCATTTGGCCGTCCTCAGAGCTGTGCTGTGGGACCCAGGCATGGTGCTGGGCCTGGGGGTCCCCAAAATGGTGCTGGGGGTCCCTGCCATGGCTCTGGGGTCCCTGAAATGGTGCTGGGGGTCCTGGCTGTGGCTCTGGACTTGGGGATCCCCAAAGTGGTGCTGGGGGTCCTGGCCATGGCTTTGGGGTCCCTGCAGTGGTGCTGGGGCTCTGGGTTTGGGGGTCCCCGCAGCA
>NW_009189768.1:0-31970 GCF_000690835.1 Fulmarus glacialis
GCTCGCCGCCCCCGTCTTCCAGCTCAGCCACACTGGGCCAGATCAGAGGTTCATCTGCTCTAGTGAGTAATGTTTGGATGTGGTATGTAATGCAGCCTGGGAAAAGAAATAAAAAATAAAGGGCAGGTAGATTGGTGATCCTTTCCAACATACGTTCTTCAGGCTTCTGTAGCTGAATAACAAATTCACTAACTTATATAGTAACAGGGAGCTCAACAGAACTAGTTGAAGGATCTTAAATTGAAAGCAGTGATTTATTTTTTTCTTCACTATGACAACATAGAACATCAATAGTAAAATTCACTCTGGTGAGGTACATTCTGTTATACAGAAACTGGAATGGATGTTGAATATTGCTAATTCATTTGTGTGTTAAGTCTGATTCCAAAAATGCAGAGGTTAAAAACCCACTGCCTATAGTTTTCTTATGAGGCTTCACATATAGCCTGGTGATTCAGCACCATTTACTCATCTCTGCTCATCTGAACAGAGCTTCATATCAGTCTGGTATAGTCATAAGGTATAGGGAATGATGAAAGCCAGAATTCTGCATGAAAATGTATTGTCTAATACAGTTGTTGCACTGGGTTAATCTAGGATACTAACAGATATTGTAATTGTGAAAATATATTTGACTAGGAATCTGTATATATGTGCTTTGTCAGAGGTGCGTGTGTCTGATGTAGAGATGTACATCTGAGATGTATGCACATATAATACAATGTCGTGAGTGTTCTGTAGGTTTAATGTATTGGTCTTAACCATGTGCCATTTGTTTGTTCTAGTGAAGCATGCACAAGTTAGTGTCAATTAGCTATCATTGTTTTAATTATTAACTAGGCTCTAGTACTCCAAAAGGGTATTTATTTTCATGAGCAGCATGTAAGTCAATCTAGAATATGATCCGTTCAAAGGTGGAGCCACCTGGTTTAATCTGTAATTGGTGATTTCGTGTTTTGATTTGCTAAAAGAAGAAATGTTATGTAAGTTCCTCTTTGAAAGTGAGACCTACAGAGTAGTCTGTGTAAGTTGGATGTAGGATGCTGGTTTTGATGTATTGCAGTTCTTTTTCTAATAAACCCATAGATAGGAAATGGATTTGTGAGTCCATTTTAAGAAGCACGCAGTGTTTTACTATTGAAATTAGGGTGTCTGTGCATCTGTCTAAATGGTAATGAAATACTAACAGAGTAATCTGAGATTTTTTTTTTTCCATCCTGCAAGATGATGATAAGGAAGAAGAATCTGATAAAATATTTGGCATCTTGATGTCTGTTTTGAAAACTGGAAATACAAACGTGAATCAGAAGGCTTAAGATTTTATTCTCTAAAACATTGGGTAGTTCACTGCTTTATAGAAAGAAGTGCGGGTTGGGGGGAGGTAAATTTTTTGTAATTTTTCCTGCAGGCTGAACTTCCGGATAGTATTGACAATTAACCTACTTTTATGACTACTTTTTTTTACTTGTGTGTTGTGGCTTAACCCCAGCTGGCAACTAAGCACCACACAGCTGCTCATTCACTCCCCTGGTGGGAGGGGGGAGAGAGTCAGAAGAGTGAAAGTGAGAAAACCTGTGGGTTGAGATAGACTGTTTAATAGGTAAAGCAAAAGCTGCGCACACAAGCAAAGCAAAATAAGGAATTCATTCCTACTTCCCATCGTCAGGCAGGTGTTCAGCCATCCCCAGGAAAGCAGGGCTCCATCACGTGTAATGGTTACTTGGGAAGACAAACACCATCACTCCAAACATCTTCCCCTTCCTCCTTCTTCCCCCAGCTTTATATGCTGAGCATGATGTCATATGGTATGGAATATCCCTTTGGTCAGTTGGAGTCAGCTGTCCCAGCTGTGTCCCCTCCCAGCTTCTTGTGCACCCCCAGCCTGCTCCCTGGTGGGGTGGGGTGAGAGGCAGAAAAGGCCTCGACTCTGTGTAAGCACTGCTCAGCAGTAACGAAACATCCCTCTGTTATCAACACTGTTTCCAGCACAAATCCAAAACATAGCCCCATACTAGCTACTGTGAAGAGAATTAACTCTATCCCAGCCAAAACCAGCACAAGGTGATAACTGTTGATTTATTTAGAGAGTTCTTTCCTGCAAGTATTTACTAATGAACATAATGCCTACTGTAGATGTTTGGGGAGTATTCAAGGTAGGTGGCTTTAAGACATGTGTATCCTTGGAAAAACTTGTGGCTTTAACCTGGAAGACCTGTCTATGCCTTGACCAAGAGTCCCTTGGCACCTCTGTTTAGTCTTGTTTAAGTAACTTCACTTTGGGATCTTTATGTCCATTCAACTTTGTCTAAAAAGAAGCACTTAGCCTCCAGGGCAAACATTATGGTATGTACTTTGCTGCCACTGCTCCATATGTTTTAGGATTTTTCTTGCTTCTTGTGTGCTACTGGAAGGCTGGGACACGAAGCTGGGCTGTACGAGTCCCTGTAGTACTTTTCTTTCATCATTCCTTTTGATTTTGTGAGCCAGCACCTCTTTCAAAGTGTACTGCCAAGCAGCAGTGGAAAACACTGCTGAGCAATATGAGCCCAATTATTAATTGCATTGTCTTCTGTTCAGGTAATGAAATTAAGGTGCTTCATGTTTCTTGCACGATGCTCTTTTTCAATGGCTAGAGACAGGAATAACAGAATTGAGTTGTCACTTTTGCATTAATTCAGGTCGGTGTAGCAGGTACGAGTGGATGGTTAGCCCTGACTGGGGCACAGGACAGCACAGCATGATGTGTGTGGGATTGCTGGCAATGGCTGCAGAGCTCGGCTTACCTGGCAGCTTGTGCCAGGTTGACTTGGCACTGTGGTAGTCGTATGTTCATATGAAAGCTTCCCCCAGCATGAGGTATTGCCTCCTGCTGTGGTCAATACCAATCTAAGAAGGTCATAGTAGATCCAGTCTTGGGGCTCTTGTCAGGGAGGAGTGTCCTGCTATGAAGAAAATGCTGTAGCTCAGTGTGTAAAGCTTGTCAATAATTGTGCTCTTATTGGCTGATTAATGGAGCTGGAAACTCCTGATGCATCTTATGATTGTTGGCATTATTGCTGAGATACATCTGTAGCCTATCTGCTCCAGTGCAGAGCCACATTCTTTCATGGAGATTTTAATTTGATGGAATCCCTGCATAATTTTTATTTTTTTTTTCTGTAGGAGAAGAGGCATGTAAAAAATAAGAGAAAGGGTAAATGACTCCCTAAAGCCTGATATTTTTAACTTGATGATATGGCCCCAAATTCTGAGTGGTTTTAAATGTCTGTTTCTTATTAGACTTGTGCCATGTGTCAGTAACCCTTTTGAAATATGACTGCGTAATTCTCTCTGATACGTGTTTTCTAGTTGAACCTGCCCTGGTACTTGACAGAAACAAGCATCTACAATCATGAATGCTATAGGGTCAATGTAGCTGCAAAAAGAGTAAATTTGTGCTGTTGTGCTCATAATAAAATTGCCTGCTAAGTTACCATTCTTGACCATGAGTTTTGGTGATGGTTTATGAACAGAAAAATGCCAAGTGTGGTTTCTAATACCTGGATACAAATCTTTTGTTGCTTACTTATGAAAATGTTCTGTTTGATAACTTCTGTCAAAATTAATCAGGCAGAGTTTTGAGAATATGGAAACTTAAAAAAACAAAACAAAACAAAAAAACAACAACAAAACCAAAAAACAACCCAAAAACTTAAAATTCTGTGAATATTCTAAATTGTAATTATCCTTGAAACAAACCTCTATGAAACTTAGGAAATGCAGTTTTGCAGTAAATTTAAGGAAGGTAAATATTTGAAGGTCTATAAGTGCATTTTTAAAGCATAGGAAAACTTAGAATGTTTTAAGGATTGCAAGATGATAAATTGAAAAATATCAATTTCTATAAAAGTCAGGTAATTTAATCTGGGACTTTAAACAGCTTGACTGTTGAAGTACATGGGTTTAAGATTGTATGGGTACTTTAAGTTGATATTTTTTTCTCCCTTAACACATTCAGTTTTAAAAAAAATTAACCTTGACCCTGAATCCTTTGAATTAATTTATTCTGGGGAAAAGATAGCATTTTTGCAATACTTTTTCCCTTAGGTGTGTTTTTAATATACATTTGGTACAGTTTGTTTCCAATTTAAGATAATGCTCATGTGCGAGTTCTTTTTAAGCTTTAAACCGAACACTAGAGAACAAATTATGTGATATTGTTAATGAATTTGAGAAATTTAGCATTGATGTTAAATTTCTTTTTTTATTTCATGTTTTTAAATCAGGTGAAGCAGTGTACTTCTGACTGCTTTGTGCTATAATGGAGCAAACGCAAAGCAGCTGGAATGTCTCAGGTATGCGAGAAGGTTTAAAGCCTGTGCCTTTTGCCAATGCAGCCCAGCTGTTGTGTGGCTGTGAATCTTGCCCTGAGCTTTCCATGTGTGGCCAGAACTCTCTCACAGCTGGGATGAGCTGAAGACCAGTGAGAACTTAATCTACATATTTTGATAGGGACCTTCACATTGCTGCTATTGTGAGCCTTAGAATTGCTGCACGCAGAGTAGCTAGTGTGTGGCAGGTAATGATTGGTGATGTGACCTCTACATTTATTTAAGATACCAGTGCTGTTGAGCTGTCTGCTAGTTAACAGTAATGTCAGCTTAGATGAGTGTTATTAGAGGTGGTGAAAATGCTTTTTTTTTTTTCCCCTGAAACTTTTCCTATAACTATATACAAGTTATAACTTTGTATCTGAGAACTCGGAATCTTTCGTCATTGTATTTAAAATCAAAGGTATTGATTTTCGGGTCTCAAGAGAGTGTGTCTCTAAATCTCTGTGTCTCTAAATCTCTTTCCATCATGCCAAGGGGTTTTGAATTTTACTAGTGCACAGACAGCTGTGATCTTCATAGTCTGTTTGTGTGGGTGTAGCATTCAGCTCTCCAATGAAATTTGTCAGAAAAGAAATGAGAAACTGAATGAGATGGGAATTAAAGCAGAAAGTTTACTGTATAGCTGATTTAGCAGTAATCTAATGTGTAGCTAATTGGCTAGTATCCAAATTGTGCTTCTGATTGTTTGTTTTCCTCTGGGGAAGAATGTTACTGAATACTAGATGACTGCTTCCCTGAAGGAAAATACCGTAAGCTTCATGTCTAGGTATTTTGTTCTGACATCAATTTTTATCTTGTATGGCACAACTGTTTCTTATATCATGCACGTGGATCATGATATTAAAACTAAAAATGTTGGATGGTAGCAGCAAAATGCTGGCCATGTGTAGGCCAGTAGCAGTTTTGCAATTTATATTATTAATGACAGAATTTCACCCTAAGTTGTTATATATTAGATGAATTTTTAATGTTTAACTTTTGGTTGACATCCATAGTATACTCATTAGTCAGCAGAATCCAAAAGGGATGTTTTGCCAAAAAAACACAGATTATTTAGATGTTCATGGACTTGTACTGCTGGAGTCAGATTGAAAACTTTGTCTCCAAGGAGTCTGCTGGAAGGTTTTCAAATTACATTAAAAATCTAAAGTACTCCAGTCAAATCACAAGTTAGTTAATATCAGTGAGGGAAAGCAAAACACTGGAAAGGAAGGAGATGTAACAATTGCATTTTATATTTTTTTTTTTTTTACTTTTCCAAATTATTATAATTTTACGTTCCCTCCTTTGGGATTAGATTTTACTTATGTCAACTGTCAGTCAGATGGAAAAGTTCACCAAAATCAGTGGAACTTCTAGGAGTGAATTCTCACCAGTTTCTATAAAGGTGTTGGCCTCTGCTTTTTACTGAATTTTTTCTTATGATTGTTGGTCAAATACCATTTTATTCACAGAAAACATTTAGAATATTAATATGAATCATCTTGCTTTATTTATAATGCTTTCTAAGATTGTTACTCACATGAGTAATAACTCTGAGAATAGCCAGTATGATTTCATCTCATATCTGTGCAAGATGCTGCATTTTGTGCCATATCCCAGGGTTAAGCTGTGAGCAAACACACTGCCAAAATTTCTCCTTTGGAAATCAGTCAGCTAAAGCACCTTTAAGGAGGCCTTTGTCCTGTGGGTTTAAAAACTGAAATATGCCTTAAGCATTATGCCAAGTGGAGTTCCAGTCTTCTATGCCTCGGCTGCAGCAGGAAGGATCTTTTAGGGGGTGCTTTGGGGGACACAAATATGACAGTACATAGGATGTTTGTGGAGCTGTCAGGGAAAGCTGCAAAGATAACCATCGTTTATACCTGTTCTGGAGGAACAAGTGAAGAGTGGTTTGGGTTTTTTTGCATAGATAAAATTTATTGTCCCTGTGGTAAATGTTCATTGCTTGTATCGGTATGTTCTGATTTTTAGCTCAACATAGTATTTGTTTTTCATAGCAGTCAATACCTACAGTCCAAAGATTTTTTGAAAGTGGAACTACAGATGCTTACTTATGCTTTCATATTGGAACGATGGTACTATTTTGTGTGTGTGTGTGCCTAAAGGCATAATTGCATGTGCTTGTGTCCTATAACTGTTGCAAAAGTAGGTATTGTATATCCCATCAACTGATGGTGCTTGCTTTAGGTCTTTGAATAATGGCTGTTTGGAAGTAATCTGTATAAACAGGTTTTTAAAGTATTTCAGGACTTATTTAAGGTATGATTTCTTACTTTATTTTTTCTTTTAGGTGGCCTGGCTTTAGCTCAAGTACTATTTTTTTATGTGAAATACTTGGTTCTGTATGGTGTTCCTGCCCTCCTCCTTCAAATGGATGGACTCAAACCTCCAGCTCTGCCTTGCTGTGTGAGCCTGATGCACAGTTTCACTAAAATGTGGAGGTTAGTCATTATTGCTTTTCAGACAGTTTATTACTGATATATGGCAGTCAGTGTGTAAGAACGTGCATGTGTGTGTGTTCATGGTCACATAATGTTTGCTTTCATGTCCTCATGCTTTTACTCTCACCCCCATGGTTCATCTTTAGCACTTTCTAAATTAACTTCAATTTGATGGTTACTTTTTTCATACTGCAGAGGGTAGGGGCAAGCATCCCTTTCAGCATTTTCATCCTCTTAATTATTAGAATTAGACTCAGCCTACTTAGCTTCACTAACATAGCAATTATTTTTCCCAGATATCTATTAAATGGTTCATTTTTCAGTCTTGGTCTAAAACCCACATTTCAGCTAGATACTCTTCCAGAGAAGTAAAAGAAATGCTTGATTAATCACCCTATGAGGAAAGCTGTAGGTATAACACTTTAATATGTAGAGTCATGCAGTAGAGAAAGTCTTCAACACATTAAGAATACTGTGAAAAATGTTAATTGTTTATAATGTAGGATGAATTTCTGGATCCCTTTTGCTTTTAAAGAGTTTCAGCACAGTATTTCACAAAAAAGTATCAGTTTTGAATCTTACTTAAATCAGTGTTCACTGAAGTATTTTCCCTGAAAACTGTCTCCCAGGTGGATTCTGCTTGCTGTTTAGCCTGTGTGTAAAAGTGGGTTCAGTTGACTTCTCCCCTCCCTTGTTTTCCTCTGTACTATCTCTAGTTCCTCTAGTCTGTGGGATGCTGTGCCCCAGACTTCTAGAAACACTACCTAAAATGATTTAGACTTGTCAGCTTTTTAGTGCAGAGACTTCTTGTGTTGTGTTAGTGCAGGGCCTAGCACAATGGTGCTTACCCTGTTCGGTCTCCGACTGCTTTGCGATATGAATAAAGCTTTTTCGTTTTAGTCATAAAAACAGCAGGCCTGCTATTATCAGAGCTTTATTGAATGAGATTTTAATTTTGTTTTCGGCTTGAAGCTAGTGGTAACAAGGCTTTATAGTTTATAACAGTTGGCAGCTGTAGATGTGTAGTATTCAAAGAAATGCAGCAGAAATAGAGTGCAGAAAACAGATGAACTGTTAAAAATTATTTGAGCCACTAGCAAATGCCTTGGTTTAAATTCTCTTTCAGAGTTTGAACTGAATTTATGACCTACAGAGTTAATATAGAAATCTGTGGTTTTTGCCAGGCACTCTCCTGAGAGTAGCACCTCTTGGCCTGCTAGCCCTTGCAAGCAGAGTTGCAAACAGCAGAGGTTTTTTTTTCCTCCGCTCCCAGTTTTTATTCCAGGGAATCTGTGTATTGCTCTGGAGGTGCCAAATGAAACTGAACTTCAGCACAAATACTAATGACACTGATGTGTCAGGTAGTTGTAACAGACAATGAAAAGGTACTCTGTGCCTGCGAAGATGTGTGGTGTATCACAGTAAAAACATTAGGTAGTCTTTAAAAAATATTCATAATGCTTATCTCATAAGAAAATTGAAACTGGTATCTAAGCAGAAAGTTTATTTTTTTTATAGAAGGAAAAAATGTAAACTGCTGATATTTACCATTTTCCCAAGTATTTCATTTATATATGTATTATCATTCACTGCCAGAAATAATAAAATTATCTCATAGATGGGATTTGTTTGTTTGCTTTGAAGGTTGAAAAATCAGTTCATGTACAGCTGACTTGATTTCTTGCTCTCAAAGCTGTGTGGATAGTAGAATTTCCTATGGCTGCTAGTGAGTTATGGGTCATTCTCAGTTATCTAAGAAATCTCACATAGCTTGCCCTCTGAATCCCTGAATTATGATGCCCTTATGCCTTTACGGTTAAACTCTTCAATCACTACTACCTAGAGGCTTTGCAGCCTTTTTATGTGTTTTGGTATGTTATATAGGAATGTCAGTGTTAGAAGTGGGAACAGCCTGTTTCTAAACTGTATGACTGTCTGAACAGTACAGGAAGTGTGGAAATGATGGGTTTAGCATAAAAGCTAGCAAAAAATGGTGAAAGTAAATAGCTTGTGTTGTGAAGCCTTATGAAGAGTGACACTGTGTTTTCTTAAAGTGCTAAAGAGCCAGGTTGGGAAATGGAGTGGGGTGGAATGAGCCAGATGACACGGAGCGCACTACTGTTACCTGCTGGCTGGCATCAGGGAGGCTGCTCGGAAAAAAAGTGTTTCTGTATGCTTGGCTCGTTCTTACCCTTCTTGCTGGTGTCCGCTTTAGGGGACTCTCAGAAACAGGGTATTATGCTAGCTAGGCTTTCGGAAGACCCAGTATTGCTATTTTTATGTCTCAAAGCTATTAGCAGTGCAGATTTTGAAGGAGAGAAGGTAACCTGAAGAGAAAGACAACATGAATGTTACAATGTAAGGAATGCAAATATGTTATTAAGGAGTCTTCCACCACCACCTGGTGTCCTTTGAGTGTAACAACAAAGCTTTTGATCTGGTACATCCAGACCAGTGTCACTTATAATCAGTACATGCTGACATAATTCACTATGTGATAGAGCAGGTGGAAAAGCATTCCATCAGGAGGGTAAGAAAGATACCACAGTGTGTCTAGAATTTATCTCTAGAGCTGAAAAGCAAAGGTATTAGAAAAACAAATGAGGTACTCTGCCTCCCTATTTATGGTACTAAACAATAAACCAAATTGTGTCCATTCAAACTTAAAAATAAAAGGCTTTAATTAAAAAGGAGTTATCAACTTTATAGTAGAATCTGCCTAATTTGCATTTTATTTAATCAAGACGATCTCTTGAGTCAAAAAAATTAGCAATCTTGTTTACTGTCTCAAGACAAATACAGGTGTTGAATATGTTACTGTGGTTTCATTTTACCAGGATATCATTATCTTGCTAAATATGCAGCTGCATAGCTAATAAATGCATGATAAATTTATTACTATTCAAAAGCTTGATTATAGCTGTGAAAAGGAGTTTCTGAGCTCCTGATTTCCAGATAGGGCAGCAGTTCAGTGACACACGAACTTAGAGTTTTTAATGTCTGCTTTATCTTAAGTCATGAGGAATTAAAACTTGTTGTTTTGTAACCAAGGCTAAAAGCAGGGTAATGAATTGTGTGAGAGCAACCAATGATGTTGGAAACTTGTAAGTGCTTTTAAGGAATTGGTCAAGGCTGATGTCTGCCATACAACTTCACAGGCTGGGGGGCGAATTGTGTGTGCAACTGGAAGAAGTTGTGTTACTGTTGAAAACTGCAAATTATTCAATATGGAAAAATATCCTAGTGGAGGAGTAAAGGTGTGGAAACTGCAGAAACCATAGATAGCACATAGCTAAATCCTGTATCAATTTTGACATATCGGTAAATAACTTTGGCAATGTATTCCACAAAGAAACTTGTCAGTTTGTAAATTAGGACAACATTTAGCACAATATTGTTCATGGAAAAAAAACCAAGTCATGCTTCTATTTTTGTATTTCCATATGATATTACTGAGTGTGGCGAGTGCTTTTCTGCAAACATGTTGGACACATTGATCAGATGTGTTTTGACATGCCGTAGGAATGGCATGGCATAAAAAAACAGTTATCTCTGGTCATAGACTGATATGAAATGTGCAGAAGCATAACTCCTCTTCTTCTCTGCCTTCCCACCTTAAAATTTGCATATTCCCAAGTATCTTATCCTAAAATAAAAATAATTTGGAGACAAGTGTGTTGGGGACAAATTGTGCTAAAGCTTTATGCACGTTTAATATAGATTAACCTCAGCAAGGGTAGAGGTTCTTCAGGAAGGCAGTAAGAAGTAGTATTTGAAAGGTAGATTTCACAGGAAACAGAATTTCATCCAGAATAAAGAAAATGGAGTTGAAGAAATGCTGCCAGATAAAAATAAAATAATGCAATGGTGGAGAAAGATCTGGCCATTTTCAACTACAATGCTGCAAGTTCAAGATTCTGCCTTGTATTTAACACCCCAATTCTTGACCAGACAGGTGTCTGACATGAGTCAACTCCCCCCCCATTTTCTTGCATGCTAGTGGGTGGACTAGGAGGGCTGTATTTTGCATGTACATACACACTTTTATATAAGCACATGTTAAGTTTATCCCACAGATGTTTTAGTGACATCCAAAAATGGCGTCTGGGTTAAGATTTGAAAGAAATTGTCTGCAATTCAGTCTGGCTTACCTGCCTCATTATTGCAAAAGCATTGCTTGCCTTATATGAGAAAAGTGGTCTATATGTAAGGTCTCAGTGAATTGCTCCAAATTATGGGTTAGAATTTTGCTGTAGGCTAATCACATTCTTGGCTATAACCATGCCATAGAAAATGGATCTACAAATGAAAATATAGTTTCATCTGCATCTGTTTCTTCCTCATCCTGATACTTTTTTGTCTACCTTCACTGTTGTTCTTGAAACCTTCCCCTCTCTGGAAACAGTTCCTTGTGTACGTCTATCAGAAAGGACTGTTCAGGTTCTTTTCTGGGAAAAGACAGGTCTGATACTGATGTTATGTGTGAGTGCAAGCACAAGAGATCACTGTGACCACATGCAGTAATTTTTGGAAAGATGAATAGCAAGCAAAAACTTACCACCTCTTATTTCTGGCTTGAACACTTGATAGTATTTACATCTAATTGCCTATTCTTAGTTTGTGGTGAGGACTGGAATAGATTTTTAAACAAGGAAAATGGATTTTCTGACCTGTAGGGGGAAAAAGTAATTATTTAAGTCCATTTTCACCTGTGCTTTTCACGGTCTTAGCCCAGTTCATCATGTACTTCTCTTCTTTGGGCTTCTGATTTTTGTATTGGAATAAATCATTTTGGGAGTTAACTTATTAAATATATCAACATGAGTAAGCTGCTGAAAGGCTTTATGTTATAAGGTACGATTAAGGAAATTTAAATAAGATCAGAAATGGTATTTCTGTCAATGCTTGATTTAGGAAGCTTGCTTCCTTAGATTCCCAAATAGCCAATGTCTGGCATAAGTTAACACAAACATAATTGTCCAACTGTAACTGTGCCGCAGCCATGTGCGGTCAGGATGACTTCCCTGCCTGTGGGCTCAGAAAAAGGTGCCTTTGCAAGTTTAGGGGCTTGTACTCTAACAAACTCCTGTGGAAGGCTCTTGCTTTCTGTTTGAGTATTGTAGTGCTCTTTGCTGTGGTGTTTCTGGATAAGTTGACGGATGGTCTGAAATTTGAGATAGCAGATTTTCTCCCTGAATTTCTCCTTCCAATGAGTTTAGTTCTCTAATTATATGCTAGTAATAACAGCAGATTGCTGTCGTGCAACCTGTCATTTGGAGGTAATTACAGGGGAAAAAGGAAGGATGCTAAATGATGCGTCGTAAACTTCTTCCCATGGCAGGTATCCTCAGGAGTCAGTTAAGTTACAAATCATTGAGAAATTTGCATGAGGGAAGGAGAGGCAGGCAGTGAAAAGGAACTCCATATCTCCATGGCAGTGAGAAGAAGGGATTCAGAGTGAATCACCCAGAGCCTGGTAGAAATTCGAGTGGCACATCCAACCTGCTGCCCACCTTGCTGTGGAAGGGGTTGCAGCGGCAGCAACAGCTGCTTCCCAAAGCTGCAAGAGGACCTTCACTGGGGTTCTGTGCCTGGGGAGAGATTGCTGTCTGGGGATCAGAGCAGGGATGCTGGGCCAAACCTATTTGTGCTATGAACAGAGAATCTCATTTCAAGTGCTATAAACAGCCTAGCAGTCAGCTTCAAGAGGATCAGGTATTTTGGGGTGATTTGTTTTGTATCTGTCCTATAGTTCTAGACAGCTATGTTTTTGAAAGCCCTCTACTCCATGCCTCTGATAGGACTTAGCCAACAGCTGGAACTGAGAGACAAGAAAAGGAAGGACAGGCTTACGCGTATTTCCCTTTCCTCTGGAGATTAGGAGTGTCACTTCTGGTATATTTCCAGCCTTCGATATTTTCAAAGAATAAGTTTTCCAGTGTGTTTTAGACAGTGTACCAGGTAAAACAAAAATGTCTTTTAATGATCTAGCTTCTCACTGGTTTTAATCTTAAAAAATGTTAGTGCTGTAGCATTTCTATTTAAAAATTAAAAGGCACCTTTTCCCCACCCTATATTTTTAGAGATTACCTCTTAAATATGAAAAAAGATTATTTAAAAGGTTAATTGGATTAAATAGAATTACACCCACAGTGTTGAAATGGCCTAGTGCTCATGAATAAGGGGAAATGGTATTGAAATCTTAAGAATGGAAGAAATCAATATTGCCAAAGTGTGCAGAAGTCCAAATACATCAGTGCCCATGAGCCACGTTAAGCCTTCTTTTGCAAACTTTAACACCCTGAAGTCAGAAGATCTGGTTTTTGTGTCCTGTCTCGGCAAGTACACTGAATTGGATCCCAATCAGTAGTAAAAATAACATGCATAAGAACAGTTTTGTCATGGAAAGCTTGTGTTTGCATATATTTGTGGATGATGTGCTTTAAAAAGCTTAAAGAATATTAGTTTTCATTCTTGAGGCCATTCTTTTTACCTGGTCTTTGAAGATGCTGGGTGAGAGTCTTGGAAAGGAAAGGGCTCTTTTTTTCCTTCTGTTGGTATGTAAGGACTAGGGTTGAATGTAAGGCAGGTCTTGCTGTATGTTCTTGCCACCTACAACCCCTGTGGTACTTCTAAGAAGTATGCTCCTGTGTGAAATACATAGCTACTGTGCGGAGTAACAGCTGGAGTCAGGGTGGTCTTTTGAAGAGGATAGCCCTCCTTGGGCTATAGAGTTATACGTAACCTTTAAATGTTACACCTGCTTGCTGATATCAGAATACTTAAGCTGCTTGCCCAAAAGCTGGGCATTTAGTTGCAAAATTAGTGCACATTTTTTAGTAGTGGAATAACTTATTTCTAAGTTGAAAAATGAGACTTTTCCTGATTTACTTACTTGTTGTATTTTTCATTAACTGATCCGATGCTTAAAGCTGAGCATTGATCTGTGATGTGTTATTTTTAGCTAACGTCACCTGAATAGATGAAAGACGCTTTAGTTCTGGTCTGGTTAGCCATTCTCTCACTGATAGAGACAAAAGATTTAACTGCCTTTGGTGTCAGCCAAATTAGTGCATGCTACAGTTCTTATTTACTGTACAGCTCAATTTGCTGGCTATCTTAAAACTTTAAAAGGCTCCTTAAATCTCTTCAGTAGAGAAAAAAAAAAAATCTATTAATTGTCTCTTTGGAGTGTAAAAAGAGGCAATAATGAAGCACCCTAATCCTTCTTGGGTCTCAATTGCATAATTACTGGAAACTTATTTGCATAGTGACTGCTTTGTTACTGTAATTTTAAATTGCTGGGCCTCTTTAACAAATAAGCTAAGCCCACCTACTGCTGATCACCCGTGAAGCCCATTCTTCACAGTATTTGACATGAGCTCTGCATAGATACAAACTATTACTACTGCTCACATTTGGCAAACAGCACTCTGCCTGCTCACAACCATTGTAGAAAATGAGTAATGGCTATTAATAAACTTCATTGTTCTGTTTGCAGTAAGGATAGGGATCTCATAGTAATTGGACAATCACGCTGCATTGCAAGAATCTTACTTGAGGAAAACTGGAGGAGAACTTGCCCTATGGGAGTTTGCCACTAATGGGCATTAGGTTTCATCCACTCTCCATGAGCTACCACAGGCTTTTAAAGAATTGGGGAAGGTATAAAATTAAAGTAATATTTCTTCTGAAGTGTTCTAGGAGAGATTAACAGAATACAAATGAAATTTGCTCTTTTTAAGAAAGTGTCTGCTGAACTGTATCACCAAGATCCAATGTGATGGATACGTGAGAAACAGAAGTAATTTCTTGTCTTAAAGCCTCCTAAGTAGGCAGAC
Source organism: Fulmarus glacialis (assembly GCF_000690835.1). Classification (NCBI taxonomy): domain Eukaryota; kingdom Metazoa; phylum Chordata; class Aves; order Procellariiformes; family Procellariidae; genus Fulmarus; species Fulmarus glacialis. The sequence goes on from NW_009189768.1 coordinate 14,659, forward strand.
CTGTGTGTAATCCAACATTAGCACTGGCAATGACTGATGCCTGCTTAAAGTTCTGCTTGTCTTTCTGGCCAGGAGATTGTCGGGGTGGGGGGAAGTCGCTGCCTAGAATCATTAAAACTTTCCTCAGGCTTTCTAATATAATGCAAGTTGTGTGTTTAAATTGAAATGAAAAAACAAAACATATTAGATCATGGATCCAATTTGTAGGCTGGAGGCCATTAGCAGTTTGTGAAGTCTTTTTATGTGGTCCATAAAAGAACTTTCTCCTTGCAGCTATCTTATTGTAGATTATTTTTGCTATGCAGGTCTCCAGCCTGAGCTCCCAGCTAATTACTGAAACTCCACAGATAAAGCTTTGGGACTTAGTGGTATTTTCTACTCGGAGATGAAGGTGTCTGTAACAAAATGTATACCAAAGTTGAACTGTATCCTGCATTGTACAGGCTGTCCAGAGTCAGTCCAGGTATTTCTGCTTCCGTTGAAATCAGTGGGGGTCTGCTGCTGGTTTTCACTGAGTCAGGGTTTCATTGTGGATTTCCACCATTCTCACGGGTACGGGAAGCCTTAGCTTCTCCCTGTGATGCTATGCAGGAAATACTTCGCAAGTAAAATGTTTAGGGTTTGCTCTGTTCAACCTTAAAGTAATCATATATTTACAAAGTACTCTTTTTGTGAAGTAAGGTGAATATTTACGCATCGGCTGTATTGGTGCTGAAGATCTCTACAGCACTGAGCAGGAACTCCGGGTGGAGGCATCCGGCACAGACTGAACACAGTGGCAGCTTTGGTTATTCTAATAATGGAGGAAACCAAAAGGCAACTTAGTACTATTGAATCATTCCAGGAAGAAACAGAACAGAAATTCAAAGTCCTTTATCTAAGCATGAAGTGTTAAAATTCCAGTATGTCCTTAAGCAAGTGTCAGAGAATATGATAAAGATATCTTCATGTATATACAAGTCCTGCTTATTATTACTGTAACAAGGAATTGCTTGTCAAAGACGTGATATAAAAGCATTTGACAGTCTTCACATTTTTTCTTTCAAATAACAGATTTTTCTTTTTTACTTTTAGCTGCATTTTTACGTTGGGATGAAAGAAAGCTGCTACTACTAGTTTGTTGCATTGCAGATGGTTTAAAATTTAAAATCAAAGCTCGCAAACAAAAGACAGTCCACTGAAGCTTGAGATCTAGGCTTAAGCAGATTCTTAAGATCTTGATGTTTAAAAGAACGTTGAATTCACTAAAACAGGAATTTTCTCATTGGGTTGAGCCAGGGTTTGCTTCATTGTATGTTGCATGGTGAGAACAGAGATGTTTTGGTTTTGCATAGGAAATTATAGGTTTTGTTATTGTTTATCTTGAAGGAATGCCAAAAGAGCTCCATATATGTATTTGTTCCTGATTCCAATACCGTATCAGTGGGCAGATTGTAAAATATCTGTGGGTGGAATTCACCAAGTGTCTCACGCTAATTGAAAGGCTGAAGTGAAAAATGAGAGCTCCAAGATAGTACTTGTATGTGGCAAAAGAGTCCCCAGAAAATATTGCAGTGTGACTTTCAATGCTCAGTGTCCAAAAGTATATTCCATAGTTTAGGTAATAGATAAATCCAAATGGGTTGTTGTATTGTATTGGATCTCATTTTTCATCATGCATCTTCCATCTTCATTTTAAAAACTAACAACACGAAACAGTCTGGGCTTTTTAGATGAGTATTTTTAGTTTGCTTGCTATATTTATTTCTACTGTAAAGTATCTTCTGTGCCAATTTAATTGTTTTTCTATTTTAAGTTGTGCATCTGCTGTCTAAATAGTGTATCCTAGCATGGTGGCAGTTATATTATTTAGGAAGAAGTGTGCTGGTTGTCACTGAAGAGACAAGCTTTGCTATGAAGGTGTAGGTTTCAAGTAAACTTGCATAAAACAGTATGTCTGAATCCATACAAGCTATAGACAGGCAAAAGTGTCTTTTAAAAATATGGATGGCTTTCCCAGATCTTCATTTAATAATGAAGATGACTCAATTGGTAGGAGTCACTATTTGAAAAATACTTATTCTACTTGGTAGGCCTACCCCCTCTAGGGGATTTCCTTTAGCAAAGTTTTATAGTTCATTGAGACATTAAATGATAGCACTTACAAAACCTGCACATAGACTTTGCTATCTGTTTTCCCTGTAGTAATCTTATTCTTCAGACAAGACTCTAAAACATGTTTCAGACTTACGTTGCACACTTGTAATTATTTGTAGTTTGGAAGCTTTCATCTCTGAGGGATTGCCAGCCGGGGAGGTTGCCACAGGCAGCATTGGAAGAAAGATGAGCAGAAATAGGAGGATCCAGAAAAGTAGTTTAGAACTGCTAAATGGTGGGGCATCTGTCAGGGGAATTCTCTGGTTTACACAGTCTTTTGGGCATCCCTGCTGTAAGACATTGCTTGAGAAAGAGGGACAATGAAGCAACTTAAGAGCATTGTGTCAGTGAAAGCAGCTGACATTCGACGACCTCTCAGTCTCCAGTGCAAAATGTTCTGGTGTGGGAGAGACTCTTAGTCAGCAGCTCACAGGCAAAATGCCAGATTTATTTGCAAAGACTGCTAATGGAAGTGCTGGTCTTGCAAACACTGTTCTATGGTTAAATAGGACAGGCTACTCTGAGGATATATGAATGAGTTAGGCTTTCTAATGTCAAGTTTAACCACGTTTGTAAAAGGAAGGGCCGAGAACCATTGTTGAAACATTGTAGCAACTACAATGCTTCTTTTAAAAGATGGTGAATAGGGTAGAGTACTGAAGCTATAATAAGTAACCCACTTGTTGGATTTCATCACCACCATAAATGGCAACTAGTCTAACTGATTTGAAGAGATTTAAGTGCAATTATTATATTGTTTGCTCCAGTGAAATGTGGGGTAGTGCTGCTGCTTGAACTCCTTTCCTCCTTATAGAAATTACACCGTTCCTTTCTGCGTTCAAAAGCATTCATGTTCCAGTGGCAACATGACTGTTTTTAAGGTGTCTGAGATATTTTTGTCTACACTGCAACACAGTCTCTGAGCACACAGTATCACCTTTACCTGTCTCCATCTATGTTACTGATTTTGAACTCTTTACAAATGGCCACCTATCTACCTAGATCTACTCCCCTGAAGGTAGGGCCCAAAGTTAGAATCATGCCACTATCTGCTTTTCAGTGTGGTGATGTACCGTCTGCCTTGCAGTGGGCATCTTTGCTGAAGTGCACGGTTAGCCGAATGCTTCCCAAATTATGCTACATGATTTGTTGGGCTTTGTTTCCGGGAATAGCGTGCAGCCCAGCAGTCCTGGGGAGGAACTGACAGAAAACAAAGCTGTACTGGTTTCTCTTCAGCACATGGTTTAAAAATATGGATATACAAAATCAGGGTTTGGCAACACAAATTATTGCAGTTAGTTTCATAAAAAATGGTTCTAGTAATGAGCTTAGCTTTAAATTGATTCGTAGGATCCTTCTTGGCACTTACGTTTTTTTTAATGCTGTAAATCATTGGGAATGAGGTCTTGCAATCAAACTGTGTTGAGATGGGGGTCCTTTAGCCATCATACAGGAATTGTGAATTGTGGTCTCTAACGCAGCTAATGAGTAGCGGTTTTCATCCGGGTAGGTGTGGGGTCAGGTCCTTAAATAACGTAGGCTGGCATAAGTTCATTGAATTTACAAGTTGTGTACTAAAGGCTCACGCAACTCCTCTGTTGAGGAACCAGAGTTTAGACCTCAGTTAAGGGAAGGCACAGCTTTGTGGAAAGTGGGTCCATAAACAATCCATTAGATAACATGGGCTTATAAAGAGTGCTGACCAGGGTGGGCATTTGGATGGTGATGCTCAGGAAACAAGAGTCTGTCACTGCATGTCAAGCGGTAGCTCCAGTGGGAGCCACCCTGTCTGCTGACCTGTGCTGAGCTCAGGGCATGTGGCCAGGAAGGCGTGAACCAGTTCCTAGGAGAAGGTCCTGACCGGTTTTTGATCCTGATTTATATCTGTATGCACCAGCCTGCAATAGGCGATACAGTTGAAGAACCATGCACTACAGCACTCTTAAGTGGCAAGTGGCGGGCACAGGATTTCAAAATAATGTCTAACTGTAAGGAAATTGGACATATGAAAATCTCAGAGCGAGTCCAAAGTACCGATGACACAAGGGGGATGACTGGTTTCTCCGATACCCTAATTGCAGCATGAACAGAAACTTGTCACGGTTTTGTTCATTTGGCTTTCAGATATGTATATATGCCTTTTTGCATCCCGGGGACAAAAAGAGGGTTTTTGTACATTTTTTTTCTGTGAATCATCAGGATTACAATTTCAGTGCATGTGCTATTGCTACTGACTGTGGTTCATACCAGCATGTTTCTGCCTTTTCATATGTTTTCTGTATAAGAGGACTCTTCCCCACCTCCCCACCCCTCCCATCAACTTTGTGCTGAATGCAAATTTGGAGGCAGCTTGTTGCATTATGCATTTAGGTTTCAAAGCAGAAACTGCACGTCTGTGAAATAATTTTGAAAATGTACCTTGAGGAGGGAGATGTATGCTTGCAGGCAGATATTTCAAAGATTATATTTTGGAAAAGGTCCTTGTTGGTTTAGTGTACATATATTGTTGGTCACCGATTTCTAGCTGATGTACTGGGAAAAGATGAATTTGATTAGGAAGGATTATATGAAATGTATCAGAAACGAGAACTTCCATTTTTAACAAAAGCATTAAAGTTGCATACAGAACTGTGTTTCAAAACTGCCCTTCAGAGGAACAGAATTAGAGATATTTTTATAACGAAAATAGCTATCAAATTGTCTGCAATGAGTAACGTGATTATGAAATGGAGGTGAAATATATCTCCCCTTTATTGTTCCACTGACTAGTCAAGATTTTGCTCTGTTCAAAGACTACCATTACTATTTTGATAAACTAGGTTTTACCCATTATTTCTGAAAGTTAAAGTACCATATTGCTACTTGAGCAGTATAGAGAATTTAACTGGCAAATCACTTTTCGCTTGTATTGCTACGGATATCCTTTCCCTTGTTATTTTATATTTTAATTAAAACCTTTATTTCAGAAAATTGTACTCGTTATAGGATTTCAAAAAGCACTTGTGAAACGTTTATGTAACTGAGGCACCCTAAATTGCAAGGGCTACCAGATAAATCCTGTATTTAGCAGAGAAGCTCAGGATTGAACAAGCTTTATGAAGTTGATTATAAATTATGTTGCAGTATCAAGTAAATATGGGTGTGCTTTATAGGCAGTAGATAATCATGTCCATGTGCATATGGCAGGTGTAATTCTGAGTTAATTGTGGGGGGGCACCCTGTCATGCCTGATAGGTAGATTCCTGTTATGTTGAAGGGATCACTATGAAATTTTTAATACAAATGCAGTGTGATTACTTGTTCTCTTTTTTCATTTAATCAAGTTGCTTATTCCACCCCCAAGTTGCAGTCTGAACACTTCTATACAAACCCTCTTTACCCCTTGTTAACTTTTCTGTCTGAGAATGGAGGGATTATTTACATCTACCAGATTTGTTTCCACTGCTACTTCACTGTATTTTCACTTCACTTGTAGATTTAAATGCAGTATGTATTTAAATATAAACAAGCAGTATGGTTGAAGGTGCCTGTGGTAGTGTTTTGTCAAAACCAGCCTCCCATAATCCTAGCTTTTCAGTATTTTTTCCTTGCACAGTGTCTCTATTCATTATCCTAGGTGCTTAAAAGTGTATGTACCCAATATCCATAGCCTTAAGTAATGCAACTATTTCTCCCATTTGCAGTTTGAAATTGTTCGGCCTTGTTCTTGCTTTTGGAACTAATCAATGATACTGTCCTGAGGTGTCTTTAAGATCTAGGTGCACACTCAGATGCTGCTGTGTATTCTCATAATTCTGTTGGTCATAGCGTAGTTACATCTTTAAATGACTGCTTACACTGTTGAGAATTCAGGATCTTAGGTAGTCAGTTGAAATGTATCAGTACAGCATCAAACTGAGGAATAATGGGGCCTCTCTATCTATGCTGAGTTATACCTAGTGAGGCTCTGATCTTTTTTCCTCCTTTTCATTTATTCTAATAAATTGATTCTATGCATGTTCATTTTTAATACTTATTAAATATTTTGTGGAAATATTTTAATAGCTAAAGCCCATATGAAATAAAGTTATAAATCTCTTATTAACAGCAAGTGCATTATGTTTTGGAAAAAAAAAAATGTAAGTCCACAGCAAGCTGTCTCATTTTCCCTCCCTGTCTGAGCCCACTCTGCCTGAGCTTTGTCCACCTCAACCTCCTTCAGCTCTGATCATCTCAAGTTAGCAGGACCATTCAGTTTCTATGCTTGTTGTAGGCCAAGTCCTTTGAATTTTGGTTCAGTGTCAAAAGTGGTGGTATTTTTATGCACCACATCTCTGTCCACAAGAAGCTTGGTTGTATCCCTTCAGAGACAATAGCAGATTTGGTCATTGCCATCAGAGAATAGCTAGGAGAACTTGAAAAGATGAGCTTGTCTGAAGATGTGTAAGGTGGCCGTTTAGCATACGGCTGTTTCCCTGGAACTGTACAAGTTTCCTCTTCTCCCCATCCCAGCAGAAACATACTGAAGTGCTTGGTCCTATGAAGAAAAGGTTTTCAGAGCTATAAATACAGACTGTGGGCAGCTCTGATGCAGAAGACTGTCTGTACAACACAGAATATTTTAGCGAAGAGGGGGAGCCAAATTACAGTATACGTCCAGGCAGGAGGAATGCAGAAAGATAACTGGATACATTTCATGCAGTATAATTACACAGTAATATAACAATAATGTAAAATAGGGAATGATTTTAGGAACAGAATGTGAAAATGTAAGGCTTAATGATGACCAACGTGCATGTTCCTGGCAGAATATTTTTCCTGTTGCAAGGCAGCATTTAAGTGAGAAATTGGCTCCCCTCCTCTCTAGCCTGCTGAACCAGTGGACTTTCCCTCCTTTAACTCCTGGAATTTCTGCAGCTCATTATCTATCTGCTGTTATCAGGATGCCATTAACTATCTGATGACTTCTCTTGCTGTTTCAGGTAGAAGGCAGCACACTGCAAGCAATACTGTTAAAATAAAACCATGTTGTACTCAAATAACCAATTAGGTTTTTTTGGAACAGGATGCTCAAGAGCTTAGTGTATGCCAAAATGTTTTCTGTGTACAGAATGTAAGCCAATTTCAGAGCAAGTCCAGTACTGGAAATAAGACATTTGCATTTTCCAATTGTGCTGTTATGCCCACAGTTAATCTGGGATTACATTGATAGTCCCATAAAACCGGCACATACTTCACATACTAAGTAAATGTCTCAAATTAGCAGATACCTTCCTGTAGTGTCAAGGATTTCCTAGAGCATCATTCATGAGCTTGTTTCTCCTGAGCTGGCTGAGGGATGGAGGAAACAGAAAAACGAAAGAAACACTGGCACTAACTGCCAATGTATGTTGTTAGTGCTGAAGTTTTCAGGCATGGTTCTTGTAATTTAGTGTGATCTAACCTGTACTTACTGTCAAAAGTCCTCAAAATTATTTTCGTCACCAGATCTGAGCGGAACACACTTGCAAGGCCCACTTCTTTGTGTATTTTGTATATCTGAAGGAAATATAAGGGGATTCTCTGATTATTCTGTATCATGGAGACGATTAACAGCAATCCCTTGCATTTTAGTGCAGTACAGAGCAGAAGAGGGGAAAGAAAGGATTCCACAGTAGTTTTGCATAGATGGTCTACGTACATGTGACAGGAAACATGCAGACTCACTGGTCATCAGGACACTTAAAAAGTTATTTCCAGTAACAGGACATACACAATTTATGCTTTATGTGGGTTATACTACTCTGAATGTTACTGCTTTATTGAAGAAATACTCAAACAAGAAATTTGTGAGCTTTTTGACATGCATCTAAATCTTTCCATATGATGATCATCTTAAATTTCACATGTCATTACAGAAAGGAAATTGTATATTACACTTCTGCTTCTGTTTTATCAATTCCAGTAACTTTATGTCTATCTTTGGTATCATTGATTGTTTTGAAATACAGTGTTTGTACAATATGCAACAGATTAGTATTTTTTTAGTAATTAAAATATGGTGAATCTTTTTTCTTACAGAAGTTTTGATGTTGGGCTACATTGCTTTCTGGTCAGGTAAGCTAATACTTACTTTGAATTGCAATTCCATATTAAAAAGCATTTCTATTGTTATAAGTAGAGATGGCCATGTGAACTCAATGCTACTTGATATTTTCTATGGCAAGATCCTCTTTCGTCTTGCATTTATATATTAGTTTGAGGAGCTTTAACTATTTAGCTACCACTGTCACTCTCTAAGGAACCTCTTTAGGAGTTCTTCAGGAAAACCTTGACTCAGGAAATTTCAGTGACAGTGTTCCACTCATTCCTGAGGAAATCTTAATTTTTCTTGTACTGAAGAAAAACTTTTAGAAGTTTTTTCCACTGATAACTCAAGTAGCTTCATACCTTCTAATAAGGGCTTGAATTTTATAGAAAATCGTGACTGTGGAGGGGAGTTTTATTTTCTCAGTAGAAAACTTGATTGATTCGATGCATGGGATGGATTATGTTCTGAAGATTAATAAGGAAAGTGGAATAATTGTTGTGTGTTTTGCTGACATTTAGAGGAATGCAGTGATTAAAGCAGGGCACTTCAACAAGAAAAGGGAGGTTAATGCGTTTGAATGCTACCCTGAGGAACTGGTTTTGCTGTTTAGAGTTCTTTTGTGTGAGCAAAGTCACAGGTTCCCTAAGAATGTGTTTGCACTCATTTTTAATAACATATCTATCACTACTGATCTTTACAAAGAAGTGCAATGCGTACCATGAAAGATGAAGTTTGCCATGGTCTTCAGGCCCTTAGAGAATTCATTCTATCAGTTATTTCATCCCACTAAAATGTTGCAATATCTGTCTGTGAAGGACTTTATCTTGGAAGAATGAACCCAGTACGTGAACCAGAGCATGCTGTTTGGGTCCCACCATAAGGATTAGGTGTTGTTAGGCTTCCCTTGATTTGCCCTTGCTACTGAACTCATTATTTAGGCTACTTTGTCATATTTCCTGGATAATGACTCTGTTAAGCCTTCACACTCATAAGTCCTTGTGGCCTTAATGCAGAGGTTTTTGGCACTGATTCACAGACTCCCAGAGCTCTAACAGGTTATCGCTCCTGATTGCTTTTTGCTCTTCTGGTCACTCACTTGAAGCATGCATTTTGTAATGTTTTCAGAACCCTGCTAATTGCTCTTGACTGTATCTATTAAAAGAAGCATACAGGTCCAGATAGAATGATAAATGCCTAGAAGCATTTCTCTGCCTTAGGCTCAGCAACACTTGTAAGTGTTCTTTTTACTTTTTCCTCTGAAGTATCTAAGATACCCCTTTGAGATTCAACTGCTCTAGATTATCAGTACCATGGCTAAATCCAGGAAAAAATGGTAATTCTCTGTCCAAGGTCTGGGTGCCAATCTGACAATAATACAAAGGGTACATCTTAAAGGGAAGAATACTGGGTAGTATCCTATTGAACATCATACTTTTGTGCTTTAAACTAAGTACAAAAACCACGAAAGATATGAGATCACACAAAGTCTATGTCACAGGGAAATCAGGTTTGTTTTAAGGTTGCACAGGCAAACCCCCATCCTGACATCTTACAACCTTTGAGCAGTAGGCTTTGTAACATTAGGGTTACTTTACGTATTTCTCTGCATGTAACATGACAGCTTTTAACAGACAGCTCTCTTCACTAAAGCCATAGTGTCAATATTGCTGAAGATGTGTGTATTTCAGTGTGTAGATACAGTTTCTAGACTACTGAATGTATTTAAGTTCTGGTGTCAGTTCTACAAAATTATGCGTCTATATTTTGATCAGCAGATTGTTTGGTTTTTTTTAAATAATTGTATAAGAAATGTAAATCATCGTATTAAGAAATGGTTTAAAAATATGCTACTGTTGTAAAGGGAATACAGTGCACAAGGTCTCCTGGGAATGCGGACAACTACTTAACCAGGAATAGAATCACGGTAGGCATTGATGTACTAAGTTTGAGCCCCTAGTAATGCTTCTGCCACAAAATATGCTTTCACTTGCTTCATAAAAAGAATGTGATAAGGTATTATTCTCTTATACTGCGTTGTTTTACGTCCTGTGGAGATGCAGTATTGGACTTGTATGCTCGTGCAATCCCTGGACCGCAAATAGCCATTGAATTTGAATGAGTTGAACGTCGTCTTTGTGTCATTTTTTTCAAAGCCTACTGTGTATTCTATGCAGTGTGGTGTTCTAACCTTAGCTTTAATACTTCATTCTCAGTCTGTCACCTACCCCTGTTAACAACTTGGGGAGCCATCAGATACTTTCTCTGTAACTGTACTGCTAAGGAGGAAATACTGTTCCCTTCTGTTGTAGCAGTATGAGTTTTGCTTGGGTTTCCTTAACTAAAAAAAAATTTCCTTTGTTTAGTAGATGACTTTTGGACTAGGAAACAGAGGACTTGGTGTTACATCTCTGCTGTTCGTCTGCCATGTGACTTTTGAAAGTCATTGTGTTTGTTTTTGTCTATTTAGACAGCCTCTACTCCCGAGAACTTGCAGATCTCCTCCTGTGATCATGTACTACCTGTTTATAAATGATCCTCTTCACAGTTTGGGTTTCTATGTGTGAAATACAAACAGTGGTGGTGGGGGGAACCCAAACAAAAACCAGAGTTGCAGGAAGTGTTGAAAATCTATGAATTGAGATTTGATATGTTCAAGAGATACTATATTGTTTTAGATATGAGGACGCCACCCCACAGTGGAACAGGGAACCCAGTATGACACTTTCAAATGTAAAATGTAGGGCCAACAAACCTAAAACCAGCCTCTGCTAAAAGGACAATCTGTGCCTAATTACTTATTAAAATGCTGATTGAAGGGACTAGGACTGTACATAGCCTGGCATACACAGTCAATGGCTTGCCCAAGTGAAGCATGACACAAGTATGACAGAATTACAGCTACACAGCTGCTTCTGTGTTCTTGGAAAAAAAAAGTATAAAATTTCTGTCCATCTATCTGGCTGTGGCTTGAACTATACTTCCGATATGGTTTTTAAGATAGCTCAGAAAGGTTTAAAAATCCCACCTTTTAAAATGTATTTGTTATTGAAAAGTGTATATTATACTGGAATGGCTAATTATGTGGTGTTTACTGGCTTGAGCTGAACTGGATTGTAGGACTGGACTTCTAATCACTTTACTTGCGTGCTGAAATATGGTGGCATCATGGAACTACTATTTGTGAAATTAAAGTGCAATTGAGTACATCAGGGTCTGGGCCTTGAACATTTGTTAGCTACATCATAGTGTTTGAAGCGGGGATCCTGGAAATTCACAGGGGAAGATCAGTAATTTCATGATGAAAACTGGGATTTGATACTACCCATTAAAAATGTACTACCATACTTGGAAAGTCATTTGCCTACTGTTTCCATACAATGATATAAAAGAAAGTATTTGTTACTTCTTTTAAGATCAGCAAAATTATAAATCAATGTTATTTAAGTCACAAGTACTATACAAAAATAGTAATATTTTTTCATTGTGACTACAGGAAAAACAACCCTATTTCTCCTAAATCTTAAGCATTCTCAGAATGGAGCAATGGGTGTATTTTCGGAGTTCGAAATGGATAAAAATAGCCTTTGGGGTAGCAGTTTAGAGGGGAAAGAGCAAGAGAGAGGCTGCCTGGTGCTGTTTGCTCACTGAAGCTATTTTATCCAGGCATTTCATCCAGTGCTGAGAACAGGGCATTGGATGAAATAAAGTCGTGAAGATATGAGTGTATTTACTGTCCTAATGCCAAACAGTGCTTCCTTTAGGGCAACACTGATGAGGGCACTGGAGAAGAATGACAGTTCCTGGAGGCATGATCCTTTCCAAAAATCTCCCAGCTTTCAGCACTGCTGTGCCTTTCAAAAAGTGTGAATCATACCCGATTCACTACAGATCTGGCTTTGAAAAGAACTGCAGGACCATGCACCCCAATGTCTCCCAAAAGTGTCCATCTGTTAGCAGTGCTTGCAGCTCACCCCATGGTTTGCCATTACTTTAGCTTGTTTAGAGTTGCAGGTTATTTAGGTTTAGTTTATTACCTGGTGCAAAGGTTTTGCCAAATACAAAACTCAAAAATCATCCCCTTTTCTAGTTTTCTCAGATGAAGCAAGGCATAGTTTAGCTCTGGGATCAAAATTTAGTATGTGTTACCACCTCTATTGATTTTTAGTTAGAAACAGGGCACTTCCATGTAAAGGCAGAATGGTCCCATGGTGAAAGAGGGATTATGGTTCTACATAAGGTACACACATAAAAGAAGATAAGGAAAAGTGTATTTATCAGCTGGCTCAACTCCTGTTTTTGTTCTGTTGTGGAATCCTGTAGGACCCCATGTATTTCCATGCTACCCAAAAGAATAACAGAATAATGATGTTAATGAGCTATCTGATAACTGGTTTGTTAAGTAAATTTTTAAAAAGGTCAGTTTTTTTCCCTGTTATCCTACTGAGATCAGTTCCTGTGAGGTCAAACTTTTTCTAAAGTGCAGACATTTCATCCCAAAAGATGTCACAACTCTTTACTGAGATGGTGAGAAGTCACTATCAAAGTGTAATCCCTATAGGAAGCATAGACTAACTGAAAAGCTTAATGATGTTCAAGCCATCCCAAGCTGAAGAGATCTATGCCCCTGCTTAAAAAACCACACAGTTCTTGCTATCACTGTTTCTGTTTTTAAACAAACAAACAAACACAAAACCACCAAAAAACCCCAAAAAACCAACCAAAAAACCCCTCAAAAACCAAAAAAGCAACCCAACAAAAAAACCAACCAAACAAAACCCAACACCACCACAAACCAACACTTCTGAGCTTTTCCCTTCTCTCTAACGCATCCAGGTCTTAAAAAATCAACATCTGATGCAACAGTCCCTTTCACTTTGTTTTGCATCCCTCCTCTAACTCCATTGCTAGGTAAGATCAGAAGTGATTCTGGGCTCCAACAGCTAGACACAGTTTCCCTGCTGGGGTACCACATGGGATGCAGCGTAAAGCATGGCCCTCTTTTGGGAGCCAAATACCAGTGCAATACATTCTCTGCTGCTGCTTTGGATGTGGCTGCCCATAAAATACTATTGATGTTCTAATATACTGTAGCAGGGCTAGGCAGCACAGCATTAAAGAGATTCCACTTTTCTTGCAACAGGATTGATAGAGGTATTTGGATAACAACCTCTGCCTTTGAAATCGCTGGGTGTAAAGTCCCACAAGGATGCATTCTTTCTCTTCTGCTCTGTCAAGAAGTTTGGCCTTTTCATTCACTCTGTGTCCTGGTCACCTAGTCATCCTTACTGCATGCACAACAATCATAGAATAGTTTGGGTTGGAAGGGACCTTTAAAGGTCATCTAGTCCAACCCCCCTGCCATGGGCAGGGACATCTTCAACTAGATCAGGTTGCTCAGAGCCCTGTCCAGTCTGACCTTCCATGTTTCCATGGATGGGGCATCTACCACCTCTCTGGGCAACCTGTTCCAGTGTTCCACCACCTTCACTTTAAAAAATTTCTTCCTTATATCTAGTCTAAATCTACCCTCTTTTAGTTTAAAACCATTCCCCCTTGTCCTATTGCAACAGGCCCTACTAAAAATTCTGTCCCCATCTTTCTTATAAGCCCCCTTTAAGTACTGAAAGGCTGCAATAAGGTCTCCCCAGAGCCTTCTCTTTTCCAGGCTGAACAACCCCAACTCTCACAACAATGTATGCCCAAACTGTCTTCTGAAGCAAACCACATAATTTCCTCAAGAACAAAAATCTGAGTGTGGTTCTGGGGATTGGTCACGCCACAGACCCTTTCCAATAGGTGGTGTGGATACAAGTACACCAACTTTGTCTTCCTGCGCCCTATACAGTCCCCTAGTATTTCCCCAGTAGTTTTTACCCTCGGGACTTCCCTTTTCTTTTCAGGCTGTGCTTTTAGTCAACGTGTAACCTTAGTCTTTTGCCATAAAAAATGGCCACAGTGCTGCCCTCACCTTCCTTCAGACACCTTGAGAAAAACACGGCGCCCTAAGGGACAATTTCTGCATTGTGTGGATTTGGCCTATGTATTCCAAATGAGATTAATCCTAACCAATTTTGCCAAATCTTTGTACTGCTTTGCCTGGGAGTACTGGGTGACTGGTTGGAGCAGATGTATTTGACTTTTTTATGTAGCCTGTGTGTCTAAGGGAGACCCACTGAATAAGCAATACTCTCTTCTTTAGTGTTACCTGCGGTTTGTCTATGAAGATTTTATGTCTCTATCTCATTTTTCTCACTTGGACCAGTGCTGGCACAAAGGTGGTGTGTTGATTAAGCAGCAATGTATCTGGATGAAGGAAAACAATTTATATCTATCTGTAATCATCAGAGTAATGTACAGGGGAAAAACTGCCAAAGATGCAAGTGACACACTGCGTCATTCCACTTAAATCTACTGATACGCTTCCCGGGGAAGGATCCAGTGATGCTGGTACTTAGTTTGTCACATGCAGGTGGGAGCACGGTGTGTAAGATATGTGCAACTGCTGTATTTGCATTTTCTCTTGGGTCCTTTCTGCCTTCAATCCCTAACCTTTAAATCAAGCAAGGACTAGTAGGGCACGAGGCTCTAGCAAGTATTCACCAGTCTTGACTCCCTTGGATCACTGTGCTCTTCTGGAGCAGTGCAGATAAAGCCAGTGGAAGTAGCAGAAGCAGTGTTTTCAGTCAAGGGTGTCCAGCTGTGAAACAAGCTTCTAGAGCAGGCTAACACAGAAACAAGCTGTTTCCAAGTTGCATTACAAAAACATCCTTTTGGACAAAAAAAGCCCCTCGGTAACAATACCTCCTTAGCCAGGGAGCTATGAAGAACAAAAGGTGATTCTTGCCATCTTTTGTACGTCTTGTGATGTAGACATGATGTGCTGGAGACAGCCCTTGTAGACACTTATTTGAAATTTTGGAATTAAGTTAGCGCATTGAAAAACCAAGTATGTAGTCTTGTTGCTAATAAAAGCAATTGTAGTAATCGCTAGATGTGATTGAATGGCTTTGTGTCTAATTTATATGTAGTTTTAAGGTTAAAGTGTTTATTTTATTACTGTGAAGAGGTAGTGGTATTAGCTTAGGAATTACTTCTTGTTTAAATTTACTTTCTATATGGGGCCTTAGGGTTTCTTCAAAAATAATTTTAAAGTTCTAAAATACAGAAGAGAACAGCAATCAATTTATCCGTGGAGACTCCTGCATGGAGGAGCTGAAAGATACAGCTCTTTTTATAAAATATTGTAATTACGTCTAGCCGCATCGCAGACTCCCGTGAGCTCTGCTTTCAGATGTGCTGGAAGTTTTGCAGTGTTTGCTGGTGTTGGCAATTTTTGAAGGGGTCAGCACTGGTCTAATTGTGCTCCTGTTGAAAGCAGTGATAACACTGAAGTGATATTTAAAAAAAAAAAAAAAAAATCAAACTGGACAGTGCTTGGAAGCTTCTAAAATGTTCCCAACTACAAGATCCAGCCTTACCGCCATTAAAGTCCACAACTAAACTCCTGTGGGTTGTGGTGGGAGACTCCGTGAATGTTCTGCTGTGTGTGTACTGGGTGTAAGCGTGAACTGTACAAGTGACTGTGATGTATAAAATCACTGGAGGTGTCTTGCTTAGAGTGGGACAGTGTCCAAAAAAACCTCGTTTGTTTTTAAAAAAAAACTTGTTCAGGCAATAATGAAGAGTGATGCTAAATTGCTTTAGAGCAACTGCAGTCTCTCAAGCACCTTCTCAGAATTAAACCTTTTTCTTTTTTTTAATAGAGCAAACAATCTGTTGTTACATAATGAATTAGCATGGAGCACGTTGCAAAAATAAGGCTGGGTTTTGTATAAACAAAACTGAATCTTTATGTAAATGTTATGTAAATGTGACATTTAACTTAAACTGTTGGAGTGGGGAAGTTGGGATTAACAAGGTACAGATCTCATCATGTTTATGTGTTGCAACTGTGAATTAAAACAGTTTGTTATTTTTGT
The DNA here is from genome assembly GCF_000690835.1 of Fulmarus glacialis. Lineage (NCBI taxonomy): Eukaryota > Metazoa > Chordata > Aves > Procellariiformes > Procellariidae > Fulmarus > Fulmarus glacialis. The sequence continues at coordinate 30,823 of NW_009189768.1, forward strand.
TGCAGGGTGTTTGAGTTACTATCTATAAGCAAGAAATACGCCGTTTGTGGAACGTGAAGTATTTTGAGATTCAGTTCAGGCAGCTTTTAAGCAATTTTACTGAGTAGTTTAATGGAGCTGGATCAAAGGTTGTATTTCAATATAATAGAAGAAAGTAAGTGCCCAGCAGTCTTGAACCACCTGAGATTGTAAGGATTCTGAATTTATACTTTGTGAAGTTCAGGAAATTATATCACGGGAACGTTTTTGTCCCTGACTCCCACTATAAGGGCCAGAATGTGTCTGGAGTTTACGTGTGATTTCAGTCTGAGGGACTTTGCATCTTTTACAACTGAAGCAACCTGTATTTCAGAGTCACAAAACTGTATATACAAGAAATGTTATTTGTATAAAAGGTATTATTTATGTAATACTTCCAGTTCCACCAAGCACTTGTAGTTAAAGCTATACATGTGTAAAGGTTCATATGATCTAGAGTATAAATTTACAGATTTCTGCTTAACTTTGTTTTCTTTTTGATTAATTCCTTTGTCTTTCTCACTTTTAATGTTGTCTTTCTTTCTTCCGCGTGTTGTGGTCCGTATTTGTATTTTGGCATGCTAAGAGACATGATGACAACTTCCAAGTAATAGGATGCGGTTGGTATAAACTTCAGTCAAAGTTATTTCATATTTTATGGTTTAGATGTGTTTCGGAAAGCCACGTGCTATTTTTGCGTGATAGTATATTGGAATGGTTAAGATGTGGACCAGCACCAGAAAAAAACGTGGAAAAAAATAGGATGAAAAGAGCATTATTTTCTACCCCCAGCTTCTGGTAAATTCGTTGTATGCAGAAAATAAATTACATCTTTGCCCAGACATGATTCAGACTAAACCTTTGTAGTGGGGATCGCTGCGGCTCTGGGGTTACCTTGCGTCCTCCCCGTAAAAAGAAACGTGTTGTGAACCTCCCGCCCTGCTTTCCCTGCCCCGTGCGGGAGAACGAAATCCTTAAATTACAATGGCTTTATTTCTGGCTGTCTGCTAACTGGGTACCGGAGAAGGCACTGACGGTAGCGGTCCCCGGGGAGCAGTGTTTCCAAAAGGGCTCTCGGGCTTCCCGTCCCTGCCGCGGGTTTCGGCCGGAGCCGCCCCCGGACCCCGCCG
>NW_009189769.1:0-4206 GCF_000690835.1 Fulmarus glacialis
CATGCCCGTTTTAACAAGCGGAAACGTGCGCGGGCCTCCTTCGAGAGCAGCACGGGGACGCAGGCACCCCGGCCCCGCTTCCCACCAGCCCGTCCTGCACAGGCAGCCCCTCGGCCATGGGGACCTCATGGCGCAGATAGGAGCAAAAGAAGGGTGTCACATCCAGTCCCTGCTATTATTTATGAGCAAGGAATTGGGAATAAGTGAACAGAAATAGTCCCGAGAAGGCAAAGCCCAGCAGGGAAAGGGGGTGGTGGGGAGGATGGGCAGGAGCAATGTAGAGGATCTGGGCTCCAACGTGTGTATTTGGGATCCATCCTGCCCCACGAGTGCAGATGGGGATTGCGCAGAAAGCAGAAGTCATCTTCAGCCCCGGGGGATGGAGGAGATTTGAAACCTGTTGCAAAAGCTGCAGGGAGGGAAATCCCTGAGGCACCCGGGTGCATTGAACAAGGTTGGGCTGAGAACTGATGCAGTTAGTGCATGTGCCGGGGATGGCACTGGGAAAGGGCATGCAGCCTTTTTCCTGAACGGGCTGTCCAGGCAGAGCTGTTTACTGAGAAAAAAAGCAGGAAACGGAGTTAAAAACTTGTGCTTTGCTGTCAGCTTTCCTTCTTGCAAACACTTTATCTGATTGCGACTCGCAAGGCAGTTGCCTATCACAGACCGGCAGCAGCGCCCGCCCCGCGAAGATCCCTATCGAAACGCCTGCACCGATGGCACGTTGGGGGAGCTGCAGCCCGGGAGATGACCAAGGGAAGAGCTGGTTTGCTCCTGGATGTTTAATATACTCACACACACGGCTAAGAGCAGGCTTGGGCTCGGAGGGGCTGTTGAGCTGCACAAGCGTTTGCTGCGCAGTGGACGGACCCACCGCCCGGGGACGGCCATCAGCCTGCGCCCAAGGTTGCATGTCGCTGCTGCGGCTGCTGAGCACCCACGGGCTCCGCAAAGCAGGGCCGTGACCATGGCTGACGCTACACTCTCCGCTGAGGGGAGTTTTTGTCTTTCCAGCCTTCCTATTTCTGGCCCCCAGACGCTCCGGGAAGCCGTGAGCAAGATGCTTCAGATGCCACGCAGGGGGCGGAGGCTCCACGTCGGGCGCAGTGGTGCTGTGTAGCCTGTCAGGGATTTCTGCTTAATCCAAACAGGAAATCACGACTGTGGAAACGGCACTGGAAAGTCTGTCCGCTTAACAATGCCCTTGACAAGGCATTGCGAAGAGATCACTCCGATAGCACAGAGGTACCCCGCAGCACGCTGGCTCGAACCAGGGCTGCAAATTGCTGCAGGAGGGTGCTGGCAGCAGCATCCCTGTGAGAGGACGGGGGGGGCAGGCAGGCAGTCCCTCTCATCCTTGCAATCATCTAGTCCTTTAATTAAGGCAGGTTGCACTGTTTTAGGAGACACACAACTTCCCTTTGCCCTGAAACCCTGTAAGAGCAGGTTATACTGGCAAAAGGGGTTCCCTGAAATTGGGGGATCAGGAGATGGAAAAAGGGCTGCTGGCGTTGGCAGCGGGTTGATGTGGGGGTCAGGTTTTCTTTATCCAGCTCAGCCAGCATGGGACTGGGGCCGTGAGGGCTGCACAGCAAGTTGCCAGGGGCAGAGGGATGCCAAACTAATCTATGGAATAAAAATCCAGAGATACAGCGAGACACTGAATAACTGAAATCCATCCCTGCTCTCACAGCGATCATTCATCCCTCAGGGGATACCCTGAGGTCTGAAAAAAGCTGCTTGTTACACTTCTGCTCTCTCCCATGTCAGGCGGGCTCTTTTGTACTGTCCCCAGGAACCAGCCCAGTAGCCCCAAGGAACTGGGCTTCAGCATCACCTCCTCTGCGCTCCCCAGTTCGGCGCTGGCGCCGCCGCCTCGCCCCGCGCCCGGTGAGGGTGCCATCCTTGCTGGCAGAGATGCTCGGAGGTGCTTGCCCAGCCCTGCCAGCCTCAGCCCTGCCTTTATCCAGCCTAGCATTTGCTTCACCTTGGGCAAACAATTTAAAAGCATCTCCTTCCTCGCTGATGGAGGGGGACACGGCAGAGGAGTTGATTTCTATTCTGCATCCTTCTTCCTTGACACACACAAATGCTGCTTATTGATCTGGGACATTAGCGCTGGGCTCTAGTGCAAAATGTTGTCGGTGGGAAGTAGAGCTGTAAAGTGCGCTATGGCATTTGAAAATTATTGCTGTCGTCTTTGCTTTTAGCTTTGATTGCAAAAGCAAAATCTGGCCTAGCAAAAAGCAACCACAGAGTAAAGGCAGGACACGGATACAGCATCCCCGAGCTGCTCACACCTTTCGCTGCTTCTTGCCAACAAAAAATAACGGGTCAAAGAAATGTCTCTTATCTCAACCAGAGAGAACAACTGGTAAGAATTTAGTTAAACCTCAAATCCGCTTCCCTTCTCCTTGTAAGGCCGAAGAAATAAAATCCGCTGCAATCATAAATATTGCTAAGAATCGGGCAATCATTCTCCAGCCAGGAGCCGGTGGCTGTGCTGGGGTTTTGCAGGTTTTAAAGCGGAAAACTTCAGCTTCACTGTGGAAGTGTCTGTTAAAAAGCACTTTCCTGAAAGTTCCCCAGCTGGTCACTGCATTGCTCGGGGCTGGTTTGCAACGCTCAGGCACTGCCCGGCGGGGTGGGCAGCACACGCCCCCCATCAGAGGCCAGCACCGTCCTTAGGGAAGGTCTCTGCAGGGCTCGCACGGTTTTGAGCCTCTGTGTGTGCAAAGGGGGAGTTGTTTGGTGATCCTGCTTCAGTAGCAGCAAATATCCTTTTTTCCCCCCCGGGTTTTACCAGCAGCCACCTTCTCCACAAAATACCGGTGACAAAAATCCGTGAGCTCACATATCTCATCATATTTGCACCTCGAATTAATCCTTGTCCAGGAAACAGTAAGAAAAGTCCTATAAAAACAGCTCCAGAAGTATCACAGATTTCTGGTTAGTAGAGACAATCCCAACAAACTCCATGCCCCAAACCTGCAGGACGACTAGCCAGGACCTTGCAAAACATCCCAGACATCCCAGGTCGGGAGCGCTGTAAGAGGACTTTGTTTTCCAAAGGGAGTGGGTCAGCATTCCCCGAAACAGACCTCCCCCTCCCCAACACCCGTCTGCCCCCAGAATAACTACCCAGGGGCATGTACCATATGTGTGCACAATACAGAGTGAACACGATACAGAGTGAACCCCTCCATTCCTTTTAAGAACAGCTCATCCTAAAGGAAAACCCTTTTCCTTACAGGCTATAGGGCTGTACTCCTATGGGGTTACCGGCTGCCCCCAGTATAAATAAAGTCCACAGTTCACTCGTGCATGGGCTTATAGGTGCTGCTGAGAAACCAGATCTCCAAAGAACAAGCGTTATCGCCCCCTTTAAAGGGTATCTTAAAGGAAAACCTGGTATGGAAGGACCTTCCGCAAGCATTAACAGCAGTTTATCTCCCTACCTCTTGGCTTGATAATCCTGGAGCCGCAGCCTGCCCTCACCCTTGTCTCAATCTCTCGAATGGAAACGGGCAAAGAGTCAAAAAATTGATTTCAACATGTCCCTCCCTCAGTTCTCCTTTTGAACACGGGGTCCAATGACTCTGCAGCAGCAGGCTGTGCCTGTGGAGTTTGGCAAGGCGTACAGCAAAAGCGCGGAGGAGAGGAAGGTGGTTTCAAAACAAGATCAGGCATGGTCCTGCTCCCCCTCCTCGGGGCTGCCCGGCCGGGGTGTCCCCCCGGGGAGCTGCGCGAGCTGTGTGCTCTGGGGCCAGCGACTTCGCACCCGGGAGGGATGGCAGTCGTTTCTCCTCCTTGCCTACTACAGGCCCTCCCAGTTATTTCTGCCCTAACCCCACAGCTTTTCTTCCACAGGCTCTCCCGAGCGCCTCGAGTGGACCTAGCAAAAAGCGATGGTACCTGGGAAGGATGGGGCACACACAGCACCCCCACCCCATTTGGGAGACCTCAGAAGGACGTCAAGGCAAACCCCATCCTTCTGGGAAGAGCAAAGGGGCTTCCAGCCACCCACGCAGGGCAGGGCGGTTGTGAAAGCTGCGTTTCCCCCGGGAGCCGCGGGCGGGAGCACGGGTTTGGCGTGAGACCTGCCGGCTCCACAGCGTGGGCGTGCGAGGATGACTCCGGCCGCGCCGCCCACGAGGCAGTCAGCACCCCGGTGACCCAGGGGGGCTTCACCGGCCAGCCCCAGCC
>NW_009189769.1:4421-5840 GCF_000690835.1 Fulmarus glacialis
GGCAGCAGCCTGCCTTGTCCTTTAGGAGGTCACAGACTTCATGTATCGACCTGGATGCCATTCGTTCGGCTTTCGGCGCCCCGCGACAGCTTTAAAACGTTTTCTCCATCACTGCCATGTGCTACGTGTATGCAGCAAGTATTTCATCCGCCTCCCTCTCCCAGAGAGATGAATTCAGTGTCATCCCCTCACCACGGGGCCGGGGCAGCGGCAGCTCTCACTGCAGGGACAGGAAAGGGGGGGCACAAATGTCAAGGTCATTTCATCTGCTAGTTTGCGGCACTGAGTTCAGAGCAGCAGGACCTACTCAAGCTCGCGCTTGAGCCGAGGAGGGACCAGGGTGGATGCCTGTGAAGGTGGAAGAACTTGGGGCTGACCTCCGGGTACCAGGCATGCCCCGTGGTGTGTTTTAAGCACTGTCGTGCCTATCCTGGAGCACACATGCCAAATTATTGATCAGCTTCAGCACTAAAACGGTCCCTCCCTGGCTTTTCCACCACCACCTCTCCCCACACGTGTGCCAAAGCCCCCTGAGGAGCCCACCAAGCCCTGCGGAGCCACACACTTGGATGAGGGGAGAAGGCTGCAGGGCTGAACCCCCCGCCGCCCCCGGATCCCAGACAGACTCGCCAAAACACGGACTGTTATTGCAGCTGATCCGTGCCGCAGGGAGAGCAACCATGTCCCAGGCAGAGCCCAGCCCTTTCGGAGCAAAGTACGTGGAGGAGGAGAGACTGGACTTGAGCAAGGGAAAGGAAAGGTTTAGAGATGAGATTTGCTGAATCGAGCTCACAAATGGAGTCCAAGCCGATACCTTTTGCTCCAGTATCCGGAGACCGTAAGAAATGTGTTGGCAGGCGGGTGGCTGGGAGGACGCAGCACAGATGGATCCCGGTCCGTTTGCACCCTGAGGCGTGAGATCCAGCAGCACCCGCTGGCAGGTACAAGTCCCCGCTCCTGCTCGCCGTTACGTGGGTCTCTTCACACCCCGTTGTGGCCTCTCTCGGCGGCACAGTGACGGCCCTTGAGCAAGGAGGGTGCTGAAATACCGGTTTCCAGTTCAGTCTCATGATGGCAGCTCTTTGAGCTGACTCACGCAGAAGAGCAGACGGGTGAGTAATACCTAGTACGGCTGCAAAGAAAACCTTTGCCTAAAATGAAGATTTCCGCCCTGCATGTCCCAGCATTTCATACCAACCCACAAAAAAACCACATCTGTCACTTGGTCTTACTTGTACAGCTTTAAACCTGCAACCACCTCTTGATCACAGCCTGTCTTAGCAAAACCCATCTTCTAGTACCAACCTGGCAGTTGTTTACAGCTGGAGGTGCCTGCGATGCGACTGCCAACGTGAGCCGCTCACTGGCGAGGACTGGCCCGCTCCCGGCTGCTCCGGGAACGGCTGGGGCCCAAACTCG
>NW_009189769.1:5871-16471 GCF_000690835.1 Fulmarus glacialis
AAACTTCGCCCCACGCCTCCTGCCGCCTCCAGCAGCGCCTGCGAAGGGAGCCAGCGCTGCAAGCCGTACCTCATAAATCGCGGTGTCCACCACGCAGCAGAGGTGCAAGGAAGACAGACGGATAGACACACACACACGGGGCAGGCAGGTGCTGGCCAGGCTGGCTTAACCACATCTCCCCAGCTACTAGGAGGAGAACTAACGCAAAATAATAATTTGTTTTAATTTTTTTTCATAATAGGTCGCATGAAGTGGGAGTGCTCAAGGTAAAATCTGGGCAGAATGGTGGAGGAGGAGCAGGGCTCGGTCTCTTCCCTCGGCTGGAGGCGACGCTGGGCAAGCACGCGCATGCCCCGTCCTTCCAGGGTAAAGACCTTCCCCAGCCCCCGGGGATATCAGCAAGATTTCAGGGCCCATAGTAGGACATCTGTAAGTAGTACCTGCAGTTGCTGCAGTAACAGTTTTTTGCATAAGATCTCAAATCACTTTAGAAATACCTAGTTACACCACAGTCCCGTGAAGGAGGGAAATAGCCGCGTGTTCAGAGCGGGGAAGCAGGCACGAGGTGCGGGAGCGACTTCTCAAATGAAGAGCCTAAGTCACACCAAGGAGACAGAACTGTACACAGTGGTAGAAAATCTGTCTATGCCAAAAGATGAACTGGACCCAACACTAACTGTTCCCTATGCCCCCTCTTTTTCTTCAATAGTATAACACCATCCAGATATTGGAATTTAATGGTACCGATCTAGCTTTCACATGACAGCTTTTCTGCTGCATAGCTGATTAAGCATTCCAGCAGGGACCAGATCTGGAGACATATTAATGCACAACATTTCCTCCTGCCCTTCTCCCACCCCAGTTCCAGAGCAGAAGCAATTGCACTTTCAATTGCACTTCCCTGCTTTAATATTTAAAATGTTCTATGTGGGCAGCAGGACCGCCTGACCCTTCCACCCTCTCCAAGCCCTTTCCAAAGCAGATCATAGCTCACCATTCCCATCAGGGAGATGGCAGTGAGTGCTGAGCATCTAAGCCAAATCTGGGGTTTCAGGTTTTAACAAAGGAGGCAGGGATTCTCACTGGCATCTATGTGGCCAAAATCTGCACCCTCCTGAATGGTGCTGCTCCACTCAAGCTAATACCTGCGTGAGCCTTACTGACTGTGCGACCTGCCCGGCCTTTTAGCCCCACAGCTTCTTCAGCATTCCCAAAACATGTTTCACGTCTCATCAGCACTGAGAAGACCACGATCAATCTCTTCATTTTGACTTGTTCCTTCTTACCACAGACTATGCCAAGCTCTAGCCTGGAGGAACGGGAACATTCACCAACAAACCATGGTAAAAGCTCGCTGTTCAAACGCCACTGATCTAACTCACTAATACCCATACTGAGGAGAGGAATATTTCATTTATTCCAGCCTGACTCATCCTCTCAACGTATTTTCCTTTTTCCAGGCAGCAAATCTCATGGTCTCTCTGCAGATCTTACCACTTGTCCGCACCAGCAGAAGACACTCAGCTTGAACCATGGAGCCAAGTTCTCATCAGAGCAGATATCTGAGTGTTTCTTCTCTCAAGCACACTTGGTTGCAGAAAGATTTAAAAAACTCGTGGGTTTGTGCCGATTGTTGGCGTGAGAGCTGCACAGTGAGCGGGGCTGGGCAAGAGACCTGGAAACTTCGTGCAATCTATGTTTTCTAGGATTATCTGTCTGGGAGTAGAGGGTAACTGGGAGGGAGCCATTTTAAAACAGAACCCAGTACAGAGCAGTTTCTGAAGCATCTTAGAGTTGGACTGATGTGATTCAGGAAACCTCCATTTGAAGTAATTTAATTCACAAAACAGAATTTATTAGGTTCCTACTGCTGCAACATTTCCTATTAGGCTGCAACATTTTCTCTCTTAATGCTTTCCTTCTCCACCCACCTCTTGCTGTAGAAAACAAACCCAAGTGGCTCAGCCAGCCTTAAAATGCAGTAAAACAGCCCTGTGGGAGGATGTGAAAGTCAAAAGTGGCGAGCAGAACCTGGAAGATGTCCACCCCACTTGATCAGACGGAGTTCTAAGAGAATTAAGGCAGCTAGTCACAGCTCAGAAGAGGAATGAAGCCAAGGAAGGTTTGGATGTTACCTGTAGAGCAGCTTCTGAACAACTTCTGTTTGACACACGTCAGTGCAAAGCGGAGAGACTCACCTGATCTCAGTCAGCACAGGACCAGATCCCGCGTGGAACGCCTCCTCTCCTGCCCCGCCTAATTCTGCTCAGCATAAGGAGTGACGGCTCTCGCACTGCTGCTGGAGCACCTGGGAGGAGCTCTTCATGCTGCTGGAGGGAGAAGAGCTACCAGGTGGACCACACCACCTCAGAGAGCCCAGACCCAACTGAGCAGAACTACCCAGGCATCTCAGCACACTTTTTTTTTTTTTTTTTAAAAGGATAAAACTATGGATTGCTTCTAATTAGAGACAGATTTGAGAGGCAACAACTACGCTACGTCCCTCGACTACTTCTTCTAGCAATAGGTTACAACTTTTACAGGGACAACTGCTCTGGAAAAACCATCTGGATAACACATCTGGGTAAAGTTTTAAGCAGCTGCCTCACCAGTCTACAACAGGAATTGTGAAATGGGCATGTGTTAAAAGATTTTAACATCTTATTTTCATTTCACAAAGTCAGTCAAGAGAAATCAAGCGGCTAGTGTCACCAATGACTAGCCAAGAACAAAATCCAAGTGATTTTGCTGTTGTTTAATTCTCCCTCTCCCCATCCAAAACTACTAATTCACCATCAAGTTTGCCTACTCACACACAGATGCAAAAACACTGTGAGTTTTGAGCTGATTTCTCTTTACTTCACAGTCTTGGCAAAACAAATCTGCATTCAAAAGTCATTTCACATTAATATATTAATCAAACATTTTCAAAATAAATATTTTTTTTAAAATAACCATTTCTTTACATCACTGCAGTAGCAATTCTAGAAAAGTCAGTGCACAGACAGTAGCAATTTGATTAATCAGCTAGACTCAAACAAAAAGAAAACAAAAAGAGGTGGACCTCTTTTCTCTCCAGGCAGGCTGCATGCAGCAAGTCTCAGCAGTTTCCTAGCACACGATCTTTCTTCACACTTGCAGGAAGGATTTTCTCTCTTACAGACGCTGTCAGAAGTCAGTGAAGTCTGATTTGTGCAAAGCTTTGTACAATGCAAAGTTTTACAGCCGGGTTACTGATCAGTCCTGCAGAGGTTCTGCATACTAGAGTCATTGCTAATGAGATCAATGAATCAATGCTATGGAACCCGCAGTCCAAGGAGCCCACATTCAAGTTACTGGGAAGTAAATTCACAGCTGATCCAGGAACACTAACAGCATTAAACAACATTCCAATGAGCAGCTCAGTTGTGCCTAGCAGCTTATTCCAACATTTTGCATTTTCTCTCAAGTGCTTCCAGGGCAGAAGTCAAGCAACTATTTTCTCCCCATTAGCTATTAATTCACCAGTTAAATCACAGCAGTAAGAGGCTTCACTGGCCAGAAAGTGTAACTTGTGTCACAGCAGAGAAAAAAAGAAGTGCATTATAGATTATAAAGAGAATATTCAGGACTTAGTGATCTCAAGCCGACATACCTAACTGGAAAAAAGAGACAACAGAAAGTTAGTGTTCCCATACGATCTATAACTAGTTAGATGCTACTAATCAACCCTGTAAAGGGTAGTATGTTTTCTTAGGAAGGGAAGCTTGTCAGCATCACCATACACAGTGCACAGCAAGGAAATTTGGAGGGCTACCAGATTATTCACTACAATTGTCAGGAATGACTTAGCTGAAAAAAAACAAGAAAGTTTAATAGATATCTGAAAAATGTAAGAGATATCTATTTCCTTTAAGATCCCAAAGGTTCCCTTTGAAGCCCTTTCTCAGTAGCATAGGGAAAAGTTGGATGCGATACTCTGGGTTGAGAGGAATACCCAGACACATCCCTGTGTCCAGAGATGCTCTTGGCTGCACACCCCTGCAAGAGCCTTGCATCCATGTTATGAGCACGTTAATTATCAGTTTGGAGCGGTTCCTTACTCTAAAGAGCTATAATTTAAGCATGAAAAGAAACAGGTGTAAGGGAAACAATCACAGATGAAGAGAACCTCCAGTTCTAGCGATGCTGCACACAAGGAGAAGGGAATACTGCGGTAGGACAGCAAACCCTCAGAGCTCTGCCAGGTAACCCAGGCTGCTGAAATCCCTCCCCTTGCTCTGCACATATCTACCACTAGAGTCCATGAAAGCTATGTGCCTTGGGGGAAGGCTCTACTCCTCAGTGCTATGGACCATGCCCCAAGACTGCCAAAATGGGAAGTAAGAAAGCAGTGAGTTGTGGAGAAGTTCTCTGTTAGCTTATTGGTTTTTCTTGTCCTCTGGTGGGAAGTATGGAGGAGGGGGTGGCTGGTCCTGAAATAAAGACAATAAAAGAATATCAATTCATGGCTAAGGGGGGGAAAAAAAAAAACAAAAACGACAAAAACCCAAAATCAATTCAGACAAACTTTGCTGTGTCACTGAGAAAAAGAACTGCTAAATACACACTCAGGCTCGCATTGCAATACCAGAATGATACAGGAACTTACCGCAGGCATATAGACGTTATGTGGGTTGACTGGGCTGTAGTAAGCACTGGCAGCGGCTTCGGCAGCCTTTGCTTCAGCTGTCACAGAACGAGAAGTTACAGATTTGGTGACACACAGAGAACTTTTACAATCAAACAAACACTCCACATATTCTTGGCCATCAAGTGTTACTAACAGAGCACTGTTTGACCAACGCTCCAGTTGCAAAATAGCCTCAACAAACACGACAATTGAGCATTATCTCTTCCAAGTACTACAGATTCCGTTGCCACAGGATTGTCAAGTCAGAAGTGAAACAGTCCCAAGACTTAGTTTGAAAATGTCACCTGGGACTTGCCTGTTAGCCAACAAATAAATGCTAACGGCTGTTTTGCCTAAATACAGACAATACCCCTTAAAAAGGCAGTCAACAAACCATCCTTCTTGGCAGTGAAAACACAAGACGAAACAAAAATCAGCACAAGTTTATAGCAGCTCAGGGGATTCATAGTTTAAAGATGGTAATTTATGAAGATAATCCAGATCCTCTATTTCTGCAGAACAAAAAAATCTTGTACAACCATGTCAATCAGTGCCACTTTCCAAATAATAGTTCAAAGATGATCGGTTGTTTATTCAAACAAAAGAGAGAAGTTAAGGATATTTGTCTGGGTAAGACTTTATCTGTGAGAGATCTATGGTTGTGTCCAACCACAAAAGCTCGTTTTTTGGGTTTTTGTTTGTTTATTGGTTGGTTTCTCCCCCCGCCCCCTGCAGACCTTTTAAGACTGTGTTCAAAATAATTTTGATAAATCCCAAATGACTGAAAATGAGATGCACTTCTCCCCAGCTCCTTCCCATTATCTGCTCCTCTGTTCCGTATCGTTTAAGCAAAAGTAACCAGATTAGAGTGAAATGGGGCAAGGGGGAGCAAATATCAGCAAAGCCACATTTGCTAACTAAAACGGACTAGAAACATATTTCACCATCAATTTCTTTTTAATCATCTAACAGAGCAAGATGACCACAATAGGAGAATCACAAACTGTATTTTTTCTGCCACAGGAGTAAATCCAGCTGCAAAATACCTGCTAATGGTATCCACCCTGGGGAGAACCAGGCTGGCCTTCAGACCGAGATGGATACACAAGGCTGGAGATTAGGGGAGCTCCCTAATCCCTCTCCTAAACAATTTTAACTTCTAAATGGAGCTTCTAAGTTGACTCTGAGTCCCCCAAGAGATAACAGACAAGAAACAATGTCTGTTTCATGGGTAACAAAACCGTTGTGAGCTAGTTCACCTGAACAGGCTTCTTACCTGCAGGAGTGGCGGGCAGGTCTGGACCGCTGACAGGGGGTTCCATGGGCCCCGGGTACGGCGGGGGTGGAAGCTGCATGTAACCCATGTCCCCATCCACCCCTGGGGGGGCAGGATAAAACTCTGTCAGGAAAGGAGATAGCACAGCAAAAGACTTAACTCCTTTGGGTGGGTCACAGCATAGAGCCAAAGCAAGCCAAAGGCAAATATAATGAAGCTCAGAAACGAAAGTTGCACAGGCATCAGATCCAATCTAAAAGACTATGTAAAATTTGTGTTTCTTCCCCTTTTTACCTATTTTAACTCTTGCTAACCAGAATAATCCCCATCCTCAATTCTCAGACTTACCAGGAGGAGGTGGTGGGTATGGGTAGCCCCCGTTAGCTGCAGCTGGTGCAAAAGCATAGGATCCATTTGGCATATAGGAATAGCCGTAAGCTCCGTTGGGTATTTCACCTCTGGAGACTGGAAAAGTAAAGATAAAGTTGACCTCATCAAAACATCAAGCCTGAATCCAATGCAGGCAAAGACCTCGAACAAACTTAAAGAATCCTTATCTGAAAAACAAACAAGCTCCATCCCAATAAATCTGCTGCTAATTGGATGTGAAAAAAGCATTTTTTTTAAAGCAAGCAAGTTCCAGATACAGCCTGAAACTCACATGGATTTGAATCCAACCTGTTGCAACCTAAAACCGCCCTTGCTGTGAAACAAAGGCAAGGCCTCCTGAAACCACAAAACTGCCTGGCAGACACTGCTGGACTCCCATACCTTGCGATGCCACCTGCAGCATGCGCTGCCCGAACTCGATAGCACCCCCAGCTGAAAAAGTCATCTTGAACGTGGCGGATCCTTCCCAGCCACCTGCAGGGAGGAAAGTCGGAATTCAGAAGCAAGGAGAAGCTGTTTCAATGCTATTTAGCTTCCATACTTTATCTACAGATGCCTTGTATATAATTCTTTAAAGAGCTTATCCCAAAAATCCAAGAAAAAAAAAAGCAGATCAAGTGGCAGAATTACCCTATTGTCAGAAAAATTCACATTGGGGTATTTTCAGGTCAAGAGACACCTGAAGAAGAAACATCAATAAGGGAGACCTTCAAAAGCTTACTGAAGTTGTGCCTGTTAACACACCAGCTGCCAACAGAGCAAGCTATCAGAAGCACTGGATTTGCTCTAGCTTTGTATAAGATTAGTGCAGAAGACAGGGATTTTGTTAATCCCGTTTGCTAAAAAGCCTTTGCAACTACACCTAACTGTCAGCTATAAATTAGTTTGGGAGTTTGAGCGCCCAATGAAGCAAAGAGCTTAATGAAAAACACGGTCCACATAAATCCATTAGAGCCCATGGAAGATATTTCAAGTCAGGATAATAATAATAAAAAAATAAATTAGTGACATCTCATATTACAGACTAAAAAAGAAAAACATGCACAGCCCAGAGTCCCAACAATGCATCAAAGCAGAAGCTGTGTCCGTGCTGAAACAGGGACATGTAGATTAAAGAGCCTTTTGAGCTAAACCAGACTCTCATGGCTGTTAAAGCAGCATCCTCATTAAAGGAGACGGCCTCTGGGGAAAACTCACAAAGATTTAGCTAAAGCCGTTTGCCTTTCACACAGTTTATAGAGTCTGCCATCACTGCTCGAGCTTCCTCTCACACTGGATAGTCCCACTTTGCTCCCACACAGAAGCTACAACGCTGATTTCAGGATTACAGACTGAAGTCTCCTAAGCACTGCACTGTGATTTCAGTGCCACAACTAATAGACTAAATCAAGCTGGGGATGAAAGAGTTTACTGAACTATGTGCCTTTGGTAAAAAGGGGAAGTATAAAACAGTGATTAAAAAAAATTATTTTTGAAAATGTCTACCACAACCTTCTCATTGAACTCATGAAACCGCCCCTTAAAGATTCCCTAATTTCAAGACAGTCCGTTCTCTTCCAAGTGTCATTTTTACTGCTAAGATGCACTATAGCAATAGCATGCCTTTCCTTGAATTGCACAAGAAATTGGTGATGGAGAACAGCACTCTGGAGATCTGCACCTGAAAACCCAAACAGATCCAGAAAGGATCACGAGTCTTTGGCGCAGGAGGACCGGGATGCAGAATTAACAGGTAACCCCAACTGACCAAAGCAAAATGACATCCTCGCTCTGATGTTTAGCCAGTGAGATCACTTGGCTGATTGAACTTGGTATTTTGCACAGAGGGCAGGAATGAGATCAGCTGCAGAACAGATCTGTTCATTGTACAGGGAGCAGATAAGGGAAATATTTTTAGCTGCTAGTTCCAAAGAAAGAAACACATTTTAGCAGTACTGTAAAAGCCCACTTGGTCAGTATCCAGTTTCCGTTACACTTTTCGGATACTTACTTTGCTATGAATTGCATAGTTGAACTAAGATACGGAACATACATCTGTACTATACATACCTCCTGCCTCTGCTTTCACTGTGCCCTTGATATAATTTGCTCCAAAGACAGGCTGCTTAATCTCGCAATCTTTCAACAAATAAAAGGGCATCACGAAAGACTGCATAGCATCCTTTCCCTTTGATACAAAGATAACCTGAAAAGAAAATAATATTACAAAGGGTATTTAAAACAAACAGGAAACACAGCCCCGATTTATCATCTGAAGAGACTTTTCGACTGAAACTCCCTCCCACATCTGAAGCTCCTCATCAGTTCTGCAAGCCAAAAGCTACACAGAACAGCCACAAGGGTAAACTGAAGCCTCAAGGCAATAAAGCCTTCCAGGAAGACTACCCTGGCTCAGATAATACTCCTCCCAGCTTCCAGAGAACTCTCTGCTCCACACAGCTATGATTTAGTAGCCGTGCTGTTGCGTTCAGCATTTCCAGGCCATTGCTAATTTCCAATCCTGAAGATGCCTGATGGACTAAACAGCTGCCTGTATAAGAACTAATCAGATTTATTATCTTTTGACAAATAGATAGGATATGCAATGAATTCATAATGCTCCCCCGAGGGAGGGGATGAGCCATACTTCAAGGGGTAGTAGATTATCCTGACTTTCATGCATTGAGGACATTTAAATACAGAATCGCCAAGAGCCCTTATCTCCTTACACAAGATAAAGCCTTTTACTACTTACTCGGTAGGGAGTCAAGAAAACACTCCCTTTCTTGGTCCCTTTGAAGGCATCTGGCATAGGTTCGATATCACTGAAGGTAATTTCTACGTGATCATAGGTCATTAAAACGCTGCAAACCAGATGAGAGAAGAGACACGGTGTTACAGTGTTACAGCTCAAGGCAGAAGTACAATATGCATATAAGTTTACTGACCTACCAAAACTGCCTTTAACCTCAGGCCAGCGCTCGGCAGACAAAAACAGTCTGGCTGCATTTTTTTTTTGTTGGCAGTAGCAACTTAAGTAGTGCTGGCTGCTTGTTCTCAGCCTTGTGTTCCCTCCTCAGTGTGCTAGCACAGCTACCGCTGCCTTGTGTAGCCAGGCAGTGAATCTAGTCAATTGAACCGATCAAGATCTCAACACATGGATATTTTTTTTTTTTAAGCTGTGTTGCATTTCTGCTGGATCAGTTCCCTAATTTGGTTCACCACAAGTAACACAACAGAGGAAGGACTGCTGAGGCAGGAACTGCTCAGGCTGGCTTATGCAACACGGCTGTTGAAGGCCTAACCACAGCTTAAGTATGTCTGTCACAAAAATGTGATCAAAAGGAACTCCCTTTCTTGCCACTAGACTTCATTAACCCGTGTTGTCTGCACTGACTCCTTAATTCTCAATTAGAAACTGACCTGATTAAAACCAGTGCAATACCCTTGCATGGATACAGCAGGTAACTCGTATTAACATAACAGCATCCACATTAGGGACTCTAATCCCTAAAGCTGGAGAAGCCTCCACCACCTTTATCTCTGGCAGCTTACATGTTACCATCCTCGGTCATTCGCCCTTTCCCTTCTGCCAGCAAGTACCTGTCCCTCCAGCAAAGCTCCAGAAGGGCACAGGGGCCGCAGCTCTGCTCGCGCTACAGCGTGTCAGCTGAATCAACCATCAGAAGCAGCCCGGGCTGCAGCGTGAGAGCGAACCCCTGATCCGAGGCAGGCTGACGACTGGGAACAGCAACACGTTAGGCTGCCGCAGTTGTTTGTTTCAGTGAACGCAAATTTAAGCCCCAGAGTTGATCTTACTAAATTCTTCTAAGAAGGGTCAGATCCCAAATGGAAGTCAGGCGCAGAACTCCTGTACCAATGTTTAACCGGTCTCATGGAAAGAAGCCCTGAAGAATGAACTACTCCCTTGTCCCAGAAGCAGGTGACTGCCACGTCAGAACCGAAGCACGCTGGCAGTCACAGAGGGCGAGGACAGCCCACTGCCATGCAGACAGAGGCAGCTCTGTGGAGCCTCTCTGTTTCCATGGTTATATCCCAGCACCTTTTTCCAACACTGTTGCTGCTTCCCGAACACACGGAGGGGGTGCGTGCACGCAGGGAACCCAGCAAACCAAAGCGGGCAGGCAGCCCAGCGCTTCCCAGGCGGGCAGCTCTTCAACAGAGGCACGCCGCAGGTGCAGCATCCCGGCTCTCCAGCAGCACCGCGTGGCGAGAGAAAGATGAGGCTTGGGTCCAGGCCAGGGTCGCCTGGCTGGGGGCTGAGCTCTGCCAGCCCTCGCTGA
>NW_009189770.1:0-22634 GCF_000690835.1 Fulmarus glacialis
TTCAGCCAGGCCGGTCGTCTTCCCCACTTACTTCTGCTATGCTGGTTTTCAAACACTCTCTCACACACATTAAACTTAACCTGTAAATATTACTGAAGGCCTGTTACTGACTGAAGTCTTTGAACCTATGTAGGTTGAATAGGGTCTCCTAAGAGGAGCTTCAAAGAACAAAGCAAAAATGACACTGTAACAATGATTTCCATTCTTTCCACCTCAGATATTAACGTAGAGGGAACTCTTGAGCTAGCATCATATCATTTGAGTTGGTGTTTATAAGGGTGTCCGTTTCCAACATTTCCAAAATAGTGTGAAGCACAGTGGGCCCTCTCAACCCAACAGACTCAATAGAAAGGACTGTCTCCAACATTTGAGAGACTAAAATTTATGAGATGGCTTGGAGATCAGCAAGACAAAGGAGACAGTGACTCAGAAGTGTCTTTATATGTTGTATAATTTGTACTTTGTATTAACTTTTTGGATAGTGGACAAGTAAGGCTACTTCAGCCTTTAAGATTTGGGTTAAATTGGAATACCACAGGTGATTTTCATTTGACTGGTTGTATTTGTACAGAAAGCTTACTGATAGCAACTTATAGTAACTCTTTCCACCTCCTAAGCAATTTTCTTCTCTGCTTGTCTGCTACTATGGTTAAGATTTACCTGTTAATTAAGCTTAATTTTGTCATCATATTCCCCCTGAAAACAAGCAGGCTTTAGATATCCTTCTGAATAAAGCAAGAGTGATTTCTGGCTCTGAGGCCCAATGGGAAAGGTTGGTCACATCCACATTGGTGGCACTTAGCCCTAGACTCTTCTGTTACCCTACAATATGAATAGTATTTTGTGCGTGTGAGGTTTTTCAGACTGAAGTCTCTAGTCATGTAAGGATTGTGCTGTTGTCCATGGCAGTCATATTTTCTTAAAACCAATGTATATGTTGCATATTTTGTAGAGCAGTTGAGAACATGGAAAGGTTGTAAAGGCTTCAGAGCCTTCTGGGCTACCATTGGAGGACCATGCAGGGAATAGTTTTGTCCATACAACGCAGAAGGAAAGTGTTGCTCAGACACTGAGAGTGCTAGCTCTCAGGAGCCATCCACGTCAGGAGATACATCAACAGTTAAGCGATACGGGCTTGCTCCCGATGTCTCAGAATAGCTAAGAGCCCAAGTAGTTAGAGTTCCCAATAAAAGTAGCGAAGACTGAATTTGAAGTTCCCAACTTGCCAGAAGCTACAGTGGGACATTTTCCTTATTCCCATGTCTAAACTAATTACTGAGCTCTCTTAGAGTGCATCATGCAATTTTTGTTTTGCATCAACTTATATGAAAAACTTCAGAAGTTTCTGCATTTCTGCCAATGAAGAAAAATATTTGTAATCTGAAACTTTCTGTAAGTACCAGTTTCAACCAGAAAAGTTTGGAACTTTTGTTCCTTTAGCCTGCATTTGTTTGCTTTCTTCAACTCTATTCACATTCCTTCCCTTCTGTTACTCTTATTGCAGGATTGTATTTTTGTATTTTTGTATGTGTATCCAAAAAGTAGGTTAATTTAATAAGGTATATAAGCATATCATTTACACTTAACTATATGAGCAGTATTATTGCAGTCAGACAACAGTACTTTGACTGCTTAGGTATTCAGACTTAGGAAGCAATCAAGTATGAAGTTTTCAAGCGGATACAAAGGTTTTTTTCAATTTTATTTTTGCAAGTAGTTATTCATCAGATGATATACTCCATTAATTGAGCCAATGTTTTCATTCTAGTATAGTTCATCAGAGGTTTCTCATTGGACATTTAATTTTATATTTAACTCAGCTTCGTAGAATGCTTGTTTGTTCATACATTTTCAAATGAAAATTTTCAAATTATTTTCTTCTCTGAAAAAGCTGTGAATTCAACCTAGGAAAAGGTAAAGTAACTGTGATGTATAGGACAATCAAAGGAGCATGGAGAAAAAACAAACCACTTTCTATGTTTGATAGCTTACAGAATAAATAATAGATAGTAGATGTGAATTATTTTTGCCCATTCCATAGACTTGTGCAGGTTATGTTAGAAGAGCCTATAAAATAATTTAAAAATCTACAGCAATCAGAACCAGTTGCTGTTTGTAATTCACATTTTTTGCCAAGTATGCCCTTTTAATTTTCTCTTTACTCCAATTTTTTTTTTCCTATTAACTTTGAATTCCTCTTTTTTCAACAATGAATATTCTTATAGAAGGTGTTATTAGTTGCCTTAATGGCCAACTATTTTTCCATCACTGATTCAGGACTTGAGGAATGCTACATCCTACATGCCACCCTTCCTATGGGCATACTCTCCATCTCCATTCTGCTGGCTGATTCACAATCATTGGATATTTCCACTGTCAATACCTGTCATAAACCTGAAATGTCCTGCATTTTTGTCACACATGCAGGTCATAATTATTAATAAAAATTTTCCACTCTGCATTTTTTATAACTCTTCTTTTTTGTTCCTGAGTTTTCCTTTCACTTCTTTTGTAAAATATAGCCTCCTGTGAAATATAACCTAATGTAGATTCTGTAATGATTCAGGACCATCAACCAACGAATGTTCAGCCCAGTGTGGTGAATGCAGTGACTGGCATAATCAGTTATTCATCGGAGTGTAATAGACTTGTCATGCTGATTGATGCAACAAAATTTGTGATTGTATTTTTGAGGTCAGGAAGTGCTCGGCTGTGATTAGCATGACAATTCTGTTCTACCAGAAATCAGCAGCAGTCTGTTGCGAACTTTGTGTTAACAATTGTCTCCTGTTATCAAATGCATTGTGCGATATACCTAATGGATGTAAATTCTATTATTTTAAAATGAAGATACTAGCAGTCATATTTCTTTTAAATTATTTTGAAAAGCATCTTTTATATTTTTGGAATCTTTCTTTAGTGTTGCTTGCTATACTAAAGTAGATAATATATATGAATGACATTTTTCAAATGTCCACGTAGTTGGCACTGTGCAGATTTGGCATCAGGACTTAAATGCACCACACTGTACTTTCATATGAGTCATAAAGGGACGAGTGAAAGAAAGTCACAGAAATCCCACGTTGAAGTTCTGACCTTGTTATATTCCTTTACTTCAGTAACATATGCAAAAGTGATTTCTTCTTTTAGTTTAGAGACTAAAGGCTGTTTGGTTCTGAAGAAGAAGGGATGGGAAAAAGGGAAATTCTTGGATGAAGAGATTCATAGGAAAGAAAAATATTTAAGATAAAGAGGTGTCATCATCAGAAAAAGAAAAAAAAACCTACTCCCCCCCAAAATAAAACAAACAAAAAAAAACCCCACAACAAAACAAAAGGACTTGAACCATGGAAATGCAATACCACAAGTGCGTTACTTTCTAGTACACATAGATGAAAGCTGGCTGGTGTAAGATGTGTGTAAGTTACCATAACTCTTCTAGTGCTAAGTTATCAATGCTTTTATATTAAGCCATCTGCTGAATGTCCTACTTTCTGAAGCTCAGCTCCAAGAGCGTATGCCAGACCCCAGAGCTGTCCAGGAAGTCCCACAGGTAAGTGATGGGCAAGAAACAGAAAGGTAACGTTTTTACTAGTTTTTAAATTTCATTATGGTGGTTTTTGTTCACTTGTATGTTTTTCGTTTGTAATCAATTTCCTCACTTTAATACAGTTTGGCCATCATAACACATACAGAAAGCATCTGGGATTCCTTCTGCTTATTTCAGTGGGGCTTGGATTAATCCTATACTGCTAGGTTAGGTGAAATACCTACTTAGCTAAGATATTTTGAAACCCCTCATATGTTTAGTAAACCCAAGTGAAGAATTCCTGCAGCTACCTTTTCTTCCAGTTTATCTCCTTGTTATCTAAATTCTAGTGTAGGCAAAGCAACGTAACAAACTTTTGCTACAGGTCTGATCATGGAAATGTCTAAGGCTAGGCTTAGACATTAAACTGCATTCAGAAACAATTTAAGGGAATTAAGGACCCAAATCCAAAAGAAATTGAAATCCAGATCCAGTTGATCTATTGTTTCTCTTCGGCTTCTTTTGAAAATCTTTCACTCATTACTCCTTGCCTACCTATTTTATTCAGAATTCTGCTGTCCTTACTCAGAGAAAACCTCCAGTGAAAAACTGCTAAACTGTCAAGGCATCATGAAAAACAGTTTACTGATTCAGTAATAGAGAGATCTGAGTGTCTAGTAATGTTCTCTCGTCCTAAGGTCATTATATCAAAATGAAAAGAAAAAAAAAAGAAAGGAATGTTAACCATTTGTCTGATTGTCCCGATCGAATGTCGGGGGAGGTTTCGATATGATCCCAAGAGCAAGATTAAGACACAAACGAGATCAAATGCCACCCGTTTAAATGTCCTGAACAACTTTTATCCTCGAAAGTAAAACTTAGTAGCAGTAGGCTAGACTAGAATAAAAGACAGAAATCAAGCAAGCAGCCGGGATAGAGTTGCAAGACTAGTCACCACCACGGATCAGCGCCGTCCCGGGAGGGCACTCTCTCGGTATCTCGGCAGTGGGCGACCGCACCAGAGCTTGTCTTGGCAGCCCCTTATATCCTCACTCAAGGGCTGCAGTTTCCATGGCAACGGCACGTACTTGCACGTCGCTACAGTCCTGTGCCGGCGCATATGCTTCACGCGGCTCCAGCCTCGCTCTTCACACGGCTAGCACGCGGCTGCACATGCGCACGCGCTCCACGTGGCTCCAGCTTCACGCGGCTAGCACGCGGCTGCACATGCGCACTCGCTACGCGCGACTCCGGGTAGCGCTGGGTCTCTCGCAACCTTCGGTTGACCCCAGCCGAGTCCTGCACCCCACGCAGCCCCTGCACACCGCAGGTCTCCGTGGCCCCGCAGTCGTTCTTATTGTATTCAGAGGATTCTTCGCTTAGGCAAGCAATCTTTGAGACAAATGTTCTACAATTCAGTCTCTCACACTGATATAAACAAGACATATTTTTCAATATTTCAATTATAATTCTATATTTTGTCTGAGTGTCTGAGAATGTGGGATCAGTCTCAATGTGTGGTGCATTCCCAGACATTTCTGCACCTGGCTTCTTGGCACTATGTCAGAAAGAGACAGGGCAAAACATAAAACTCAAATGTGAGACCCATAAAGCAGAGGACCTAATAGATTTGATAATGCTCAAACTTCAACTTGAAAATCCCTCTGGAAAATCCACGCTGGATTTGTAATTCTCAGTAGTGAAGGTGATGAAGGAAAGCCTGAATGCAGAATTTTCTCTGAGCAATATTGCATAAAGGTCAGTCACAAAAGATAGCAAAAGGCACATAAATGTCTGAACTGAAATGCCTGTGACCTGCAGGAGCGCTGAATGTGTCCTGCTGTTGTTACCACCTGTGAGCAAGATATGATACAGGCTGGCTGCACGTAGGTGTGTCTCATTTGTTAGTATTTACTCCCCTGCCTTAGTGAAAAAATGAAGCATTTTCCTCAGTACTTTTGATCTTTAAAGATTGCTTAAGGGAATCACAAATCTTGCTTTGTCATATTTTGTGGTCTGATTGTTACTGTTTCCATACATTCTTTTCAGGATCACTCTTTTAATTCTTGGTTTTCAGGCTAGCCTGTCTCTCTTAAGGCAAATTTTTTTTTTTTTTGTTTCTTCAGCTTTTATCTAAGATCACGCAATGTTTATTCTCTATCTAACACCTGCATTTTTTACCCTGCAGGAACAGTTGCATCGTATCTATGACTTGAGCTTCTTAAAGAGTAATATGACTTAAAATAAAATAATTTAAAAGAAAAGTAGATCTGAAAAGTAAACAGTCTAAGTTCAGACCTGCCTCTCCTTAAGGTATGCCATCCTTTAGAACAAGGCAATGCCCAGTATGATCAAAATCTACCCAGAAAATCTCTCTTTATGAAGTGTGCCATCTTAGTGTTTTGTTGTTTCCCTGCTTGATAATCCCAGAATTCCTCTTCATTAAGCTGAGAAAATACTTCCATAAAACAACATTTTGCAGCACCATAAATTTCAGCTTCGTCTGACAGCATAGGAAATTCAGTGAGCATTGCAGATACATTGAAGATAAGATTATGTTTAATTCATGACATACAGAACAGTAGGAAAAGATTTTCTAAACAAAACAGTTTGTGCTAAGTTTTCATATCCACATTATCCGCATTTCAAGATTTGGGTTGTTTTTTTTTTTAACCAAATACCTATTGGTAGCATTAGAGACACATACCTTCTTAAAAGGAAACCAGTTCATGCTCTTTGAGATCTCTCCAGAATGCAAACCAGAACACAGTAAGTGAGTATGACTGAGAGATCCCCCTCAAAAATCCATTCCTGATCTAAGAAGAAGAGGGACTGTGGATTATGAGATGACCCAGGTAGTCATTGCCAAATCTGACAGCAGAACTCTGCCATGGATGCAAGGGGAGACGAGCTGTGAGCTGGGCTCTGCTGCAGAAAGGTAGAGAAGATCCAAAAGCATTGAGAAATGGGATCCAATAGAATATGGATGACAGAATTTATACTTTATTGCTATCATGCTCCAACACAAGGAAACTTAAGTCTTAACGAGATTTTTTCATAATGGGCTCCTCGTCCCAGTTCACCATCACTACTGTCAGAATTTACCTCCAGGGGCTGAAAGCTTCTGAATGTCTCTCTCCTTGCAAATCCACCTGAAACACTAAAGGAGGAGACATCTACTCTTGAAAAGAGAAAAAGGTTATGAACGGGGGGGTGGGTGTGGGTGTGTATTCAGGGAAATTAATGCCCTTTAAAATAAAAAATAGGTGAATGCTCTTAATAAATGATAAAATTAGATATGTATTTGATTTATATATAGCAGTATAACCAGATTAGGATAAATATCATGACAGAGTCAGAAAGTGAAAAAAAAAATCAAGTCAAAGTAGTGGCAAAAATAATTATAGGAGAAGATGAGAAAGTACACTGTACACATATCCTCACCATTTCTTGGTGAGTAAAATGCAAAAAGTACAATTAAACAAAAGCAAAGATCAGTAGGTTGAATGCTGGAAGTACATCAGCTTTCGAGGTGAGAACCCCCATTTTAAAAACCTTCTGCTGTACATCAAAGGATCAAAGGCTGGTATCAATGTTATTCTGTAAATTATCTATGTCCGTTGTCAGTCTTCTGAGTGCTCTTTTGCTACACTGAGATGAATACTCTTGTGTTCGTGTTAAAATAAAATATTAACAATTACTGAGGCATAAAAGAGGAAAAAAATTAATGCTGGTAGAAGAGCTAGATATTGGAAAACTTAGTGTAATCTTTTCACACTGTAGGAAATGTAAGATTCAGATAAGCCAATTCAAAATAAAGAAGAAAAAAAAAAAGGCCATAGAACAGACCAAAAAGAATAAGCAGGATTGACTGGGACAATAAGAGGTAGAAGGAAATCAAAATGAGAGGGAAATAGCAAACCAGGACAATGTCGAATCTACTACAACCTTTCCACATAGCTGCCAGAAGTACTTTTACTTGAATTGGTCCTACAACAGACATAAAGAATCATATGGGCGAAAGGACTAGCACCTGAATTACATGAAATTTTAAAAGGAGGGAAATAAAAGACCTTATGGTTGGGAAATGGTTTAATTTTTTAAGGTACTGGAAGGTATTTATGTGGGGGGTTTTTTCTGTATAATCTTTTGAAAAGGGATGACTCTGTGTAGGCTACTTATTCTTCACTCTTATCCTGTCACTATTTACTGCCTTTGTATAGCTTTTAGCTATGTTTTTTATGTCTCGTAACTTTTAAGAAGTTCCTCCTGCCCCAAACAGTGAGCAAGACTGAAATTTTTGCCTTCACCTCTGAGGGAATCCCACAGGATGATCTGTGTCCAGACTGCACTAGGAGCTTTTTGGGACTGTTGATGTAACTTGCTAGAAGGGATTCCTAGCAGTAGTAGCGCTTTCTTATCTATGCATTTCTGAAGGTTTTGGTTTAAGGATTAGCTTGCCCAAGAAACAAAAATTTTGCCATAGTTATCCTTGATTATTTTTAAAATTATTTTTCAGAAAGAGCCCCATAAGTTGTAAGCAGCACATTGAAATCACATCTCTATAAAATTTAGTGGCGTTTTTTTCACTGATTTCAGAGACACCAGGGCTGTAATTTTTGAGGTTACTGTCTGAAAATAGGCATGGATGTATATGCTTATGAATGTGAGACTGAGGAGGATTAAATCTTATCCTCTAGTTTAATAACTCATTGGTGACTACTAATCTTTTTCCTCACTTATTTTTTAAGATCATTCATAATGCACAGCTTAATGAAACACAACATTTACTTGGTCTCAGGAGAGGGACAACTATTCATACAAACATACATTCTTATTTATGCACTGACACTGCAGTCAAAACCACTTTATATGGAAATGCAAACTACATTGTCTATACAACACTCTTTGTTAGCATAATGCCAGATACATTCTTCTTGTAAAATTTACTGCTAATATTTATAATATATGAAAGCTTGGTATCTGATGTCAAGGCTTACATAGCATGCCGAGACGCTCAGTTCATCCAAATGCAGGCCAGACACCTCCCCAGTTGTTTCAAGGACATAGACATGAAGTGGAATTAGAAAAATGGACTTAGCTGGAAGAGGATTTTAATATTATTGGCACGCAAGTGAGCACAAAAGCATTCTAATGCTCCTCAGAATTTCTATGTTATCTGTTTTCATTGCAAGTAGGAAAGTTGTCGGTACCACTGCAGTAAAAATTTCAGTATTTTACACAAACTGAAACTACCAAAAATTATAGTTTTCAGAACAAAATTTTAAAAGCCAAACTTAACCAAAACCAAAAAACCCACAACCCTGCAAAATCCCTTAAAGCCTAGTGATAGAAAGGATATCTACAGTCAAATTCCTTCTCTAAATTGGCTGCAAAAGTCCAGCTGTCCTGTATTCCAGCTGAGTTATTCAAACCAACGGGATATACTGTTTGAGCAGGTGAGTAGCAGCCAAGGCTATTTCCACTCTGTGTGCCAGAAACCTGCATTGGAGAATTCATCAATAATCTTTTCTTTAATCTTTCTCAGAAATAGGTCTAAAATTGAGTGGATCAATCTGAAGTTAGTATGAGCAAGCTCAGTGGCAAAATGTAGCACCTATAAAACTACCAACAGACATCAAGTGTCTAAAAGGGTACCCACTTACAAGGCTAATAAGAAAATAAGGACGCAATTTTATTTTATTAAATATTGAATGCATTTATCTATAAGTGAAATTCTATTTCTGTCCATTTTATGAGTACTGTCTTAAATGTGTAATTTAACATACAAACATACATAAGTGTGAGCAAAGCCCTGTAGCATTTATTTTAAATGCTTTTAACTTCAATAAGCATTGACCCTAAATAAGATAACAAAAAAAGCAACGAACCCCCCAAAATCAGAGTTTGAATCTATGTAATAGACTTCACTCATTTATATGTCATTTCACTGTCACTTCTTATTATAATTAATTCATGTGTACAGTGTGAGAGAGTTGTGCATACACCAGACTGGGCTAAGCACATTAGGCTACTTTGCCCTGCTTGTCAAAAGATCATGGTTTAGACTAACAAAATGCAAAGAGAGTAAGATAATAAGGAATGTGAAGCTATACGGCACTACTACTGTACAAATATTAGTTCTGACCACAATTAATTTACATTTTTATCCAGTGTAGTACACATTGTTATACATGGTTATATATATTTTTAATCTTTTAAAACTTTTCTGGTTTTAAGGGGCAATCCAGTTAAACTGAGAAGAAATCAGTCACAGGAAGAAGCAAAGAGCTAGAGGAGATAAGGATGAAGGAGCTCATATAATATTCAATAGGAAGGAACAGAGGGAGATCAATTTTTCCATCCCATTGGAAAAGTAATTCCTAACAAATGTTTGAGCAACCTGTTCCTTAAAAAATCATCCAGGAACAGAAATTCTACAGCTTTATTTGGCAATCATTTTCAAGGATTAAATATCTTCATAGTAAGAAGCAGTTTTTCTAGTATCTGACCAAATTGCTCCTTGTTGATGTATAAGCCCAGTACCAGCCTAACTTCCAATCCAGTGGAAGACGGGTGAATGGTGCCTTCTAGTATGGTTTTCAGTACCATTTTCAGTACCATTTTTCATACCTGCAGAATGCCATTGACTCTTCTATCTTCCCCTTTCCAGATTACATAAATACAAATTGTACAAATTGTTCAAATCCTACTGCTCATTTTTTCTAACCTTTTGGATCAGCACACGTGTATTTTGGAGTGAGCCTAAACCTAGACTTTTGGTGATACTTTTGGGAACACCAAGCTGAGTTAAATTTTACTTCCTATATCATACACAGGATACTTAT
Source organism: Fulmarus glacialis (assembly GCF_000690835.1). Classification (NCBI taxonomy): domain Eukaryota; kingdom Metazoa; phylum Chordata; class Aves; order Procellariiformes; family Procellariidae; genus Fulmarus; species Fulmarus glacialis. Next base: position 10,378 of record NW_009189770.1, read on the forward strand.
TTCATACTTTCCACAAACAGTGAAAAAGACAAGTCCTCACCTGCCTCCAATTCTGTATCCAAAATGGAGGGTCTTTTTTTCTTCCTTTTGTTAGATGATTTTAAAATATGCCCACTTAAAAAGCTAAATCACTTTAACAAAGATCAATTAAGTAGCTACCATTTCTGTTACTTACTAAAATTATGCCAGTTTTTATAAATTTGGAGGACCAAAGCAGATATTTGAAACGAACTTTCCAAAGAGGAGTTGCAAAGAAGGGGTTTGTGTCATAGCAAAGAACTCCAAAAGTATGGCTTCTCTCTTGAATGATCAACTTAATGATAAAATCTCTTAATCCAAAATTTCTAAAAATTGATAAAGTTACAGATTTGGTGGAATATTTTTCCTTATATTGATATTTATATTTCTTTGTAATATATCTATCTTTAACATATGCATATGTAAACAGTTATGAAAACTTACATTGTATAAGTAATAAATCATATTTATTTATAGACATATATAAATTTATATTTCAGTGAAATATGTTTCCTATTCTTTCAATAGGAAAATCTTTCACTAGGAAAATGTAAACATTTTTAGAACATTTGATCCATGTATTGTTATCTGTTGAACTAAGCTGAAACATTTGTTTTGTATTACTTGAAGGAAGCTATCCGTTTATGGTGCATATGATAGATGTAGTAACATTTAGCACCATTAAGTGAAATTAATTCTCATATTTGTTAAGATTTCCGAGGAAGGTCCCACAGATAAGCCGGCATTTGAAAAAAGTAAGCTGTACCGTGGTTAAAAGTAAAATAGATGTAGCACATAAGAGGGAGGCAGAGTGATCAAATCTGAACATCGTTACAGTATTGGTTTTTTACCTGGTAGAATATAGTTGCCTTTAAATGTCTCAATATTGGACTGAGAGACTGCAGCCTCTTAGGTTATAGACTTCCCCTGACTCCCAGATGTTCCTTTGATGAGGATATTTTCCTTCCCATCAACTCTGGCTAGATATTTTTATGACATTAATTGTTTCCATGGCATCTGAGAACTTACAAAGAGTTACCACTTAAGATAACCTGAAATTTCTATTGATACAATATGGCATAATCTTTATATTACCTGTTGTTTGAGGATAAACTATCAGCACTTTCACTTGGTTTTACAGAGGAGGCCTTCTCAGTCCTTCTCTTGATGGTGAATCCAGGCAGAAGAGAGAAAGCTGCAGCGTGCAAAGAAATGTAGTTCTAATTTCCATATCTGCTGACCAAAACCAGGCAGAAATGGGAACACTACTGAACAGTATACTCTCTTTCCCGGTATCTTTAGGGAGTAACAATTAAAACTAGTTCTTGGCATAACTTTGCAGAGCTGGCAAGTACACATTGCAGTGAAATATTTCTATGAAGTAAAATCCAGTGCTTACTTTATCCATGAACTTAGCATGTGGCTTCCACTTAAAAGTCCTATTTCGCAAATACAGATGGCATTTGCTGTTGATGCACTACGGTTTGAACAGTGCAAAAGATGTCTCCTGTAACACTAGCCATTCTGTTGTATCACATTAGGGACCTTTCCATTAGACTGTGCCAACACACAGCTCCAGAAGATACTTCAGATGACTGAACAGTTAAAACATCAAAGCCAACTACACTGACTAGTTACCTGCTGCCAGTCTAGTGTTCGAGCTGGCTGGTCTGCAGCTGAAGCCCTGCTAGAGCCAGAGAGAAGACAGCTGGAAGTCTCTTGGCACTTCACTGCCCACTAATTTCAATATGTCCCCCAGATATTGCAGGAAGCAAGCTAGTGCAGTAACATTTAGAGAGTATTTGTTTAATAAAGGGGATATATTTTAATGTCTATATCCACAAAACAGAATAAGCTTTTACTTTTTATTTAAATTGTTGTTTATTAAGTTTGTGTTTCTTAAAAGGAGACAAATGTCAGTCACAGAAATCAAAGGTTTCTAACTCTTTAACAGGCATAGTAGAACAAAAGCGATGTGAGCTTCCTACCTTTAATCCACAATTATACTCCATCTGTGATCTAGATAAAATGTTTCTAGAAATGTAAGGGACACAGTTTCCTGATAATTGGTTCCAATGTTTTATGTACAAAGTCTTGGCAGCTCAATAGTTAGTACCCTCCAAACATGCTTTGATCTCACTTTTGTTGAAATAGAGCATAGAAAAGAGCATTTTAGGTCATCATGTTCATTGCCTTGCTGTCACAGGCACCATGTCATATCACTGTCTCCTTAAATTTGCAACTCTCAAAAGGCAGGTTGGTTTATTTGTCCCTACTGGACTTATTGGATGTCTACTCCAAATTTACGCTTTACTGAAGCTCAGGAATATTCTCATTCTCAGCCCATTGCTGCCCAGTGTATATCCATTTGTTCCTATGCCATCCTGGCCTATCTGTTGTGTATCTTTTGTGAACTTTACATGAGGCAGTCGCATCCCCATACGTCCTTTGTTAGACTAACCAAATCAAGATTTTCACTTCTGTCTTGAAAATAAGTTTTTTTCTGATCATCTTATACTTTATTCTGTTCAAGGCTTGAATAATCTTTCATGTGGCTTCTGAGAAATTGCTAGCAATGGCAACTCTTGTCAGGTACTTTTGTTATTGTTATGTCAATATCTATCCAAATATCTATTCAAAGGGAAAACCAGAACCCTGTCCTATTTTAAGAGCATGAAGAAGGCCATAACTCCTATGAGAATCTGCCAGGCTTGAAGATATTGGCAAATGCTCTACACATTATTATTGGAAGGACAATGAATTTGGATCAAGATTCCCGAACAGATCAGTTGGATGATTTGTTGTCTGTGTTTGAAGAAGTCTGTGTTTGCACTTCTTTCATAATGACTTGGAATAGCTCTTCCCTAACAGCATCTAAAGTTTAATAGGTTTCATAAATACTGCGCAGAAAAACAAGCAAACAACAAAAAAGGTAACCAAAAATAAAAAAGAATTATTGAGCTTTTCTGACTCTTTTTTTTTTTTTTAAATAAAACTATCCTGAGCATTTTGATATTGCCTTTTCCCAAAGAGTCACTTGGCAGAAAGAAAATGTTTTACAGCAAGGATTGTCTACTAAACAACCTAATCAAAATATTATTAAACAATTACACTGCAGTAGGCTGTTTAATGAAGTGTTTTCAGTGCAGTTTGAACGTTAATAGCAACAGTGTTAAGCTGCTTTGTGCTCTGTGTATCAAACAGCCTGGAGTAATGTGAGCTGACTAACAGCCAAATAAAATCTTGAAGCGCCTTTGACAGACAATATACTTGTGCCAGTCTAAATCTTGTCATGCATTATTATTGAGCATGGAAATGACAAAAAGGAATGTGAAGAGCTTCTACGTAGTGTATATCATAGTTAGCTCCGTGATAATGGGGGGCCTCCTGCATTCTTCTTTGTGGCTGTCCAGTGCTCTGATGGGGATTTGAATCTGAGCAGGAATTTGAAGCTGTATATTCTGTGGCTGTGTGCAAAGAAAGTTTAGATTTCTATTCAGATTCAGAAACTCTCCTGGGCTGTAGCTAAGGGTGCTGCATCAGCATGTAATTTACAGATAGTCACCAGATCCCAAAGGTTCAATTGGCTTTAGAAGAAGAGGGGAATACTCAAGAGAATGAGGAAATGGCCTGTCTGAATCTTTGCTGACTAAAACTTTTCCAAAGCTCAGTATGTCTCAGATTTTTGCTTGTTTTAGCAGGAGGCCGACAATAGGATATCCAGCCAATCATGAATGGAGAAATAGGCAGAGTATTTCAAGAGGAGTTTGTCCCCAAAGCAATAATCTAAATTTCCGTAAGAAGATCCATTGTTACTGGCTATCAACAAAGAAGGAAATTGATAGAGTGTGAAAACACAGAGCCAAATCTGGATTTAAATCTGGACTTCCTAGGAACGGGTTGCGTTACCATTAACATAAGTGGGGAAAAAAAGGTGGATAAAGTGAAAATTTGTAACATTCCGATAATCTTTCATAGAGCTGTGGTGAATCATCTTTAAAGGTGATTTAAGTTACTGTCAGCTCCACCTCTCTGCCACCCTAAAGCAGAGTTGTCCTGAAAGAGACAATGTCTGTACTTCAGCCTACCTCAGTTGAAAGTCTGCATCTTATCAAACTGCTAATAGAAGTGGCTTTAGTCAGGGATGCTGGTCTTTGTGCGGAAGCATCTGAGCTGAGGCCATACTTTCTCTTCCAGTAACAATGCTACATGTTGTAGGGGAAGAAACATAACTTTTCACTGGTTGACAGAATAAATAGCTAGGGACTACCACTGCCACCATAAAGGGGTTGGGATATTTCTTTCAAACTGGGCCTGTGTCTGTATGGGTGCCTAGGTGAAGTCTGCACCCTGGGTATTTTACAGGGGCATAGCCCAGAAGCCTTGCAGAAGTAGTGAGCAACTCTCGCCATCTGTCTCTCCGAATGTTTAAGGGGAGGCTGAGCTCCAATGTTCATTTCTTTTAGTCCCAACGTGTTTTGCCCCTGCCTCAGTGTTTCTGTACATGCCCTTTGCCAGAAATGAGTGTGGGCTTTCATAATTTTATCACACTGCCACAGCAAGACTGTAAGTGTTGATGTTAAGGTGTGGATAACAAGCACCATTACTGTGGTAAAGTATAATGTCATCTTACAGCAGTAAATGCTGCGTAGTACAGAACCTACTGTATTGTGGAGAGAAAAGCAAGTTGCATCACAGTTGTAGCAGCGTGAGAGTGCAGGAAAAGTTGGTGAGCTCTAAATCAGTTACACAGCTTACTTTGTGAACTTAACCTACAGCAGCTTGTTCAGTTTCTTGCAACACCTAACGGTCTTTAGTCTTTTACAACAAAATGTAATCTGAATTCTCCTGAAATGTTGGAGAAATTGCTAGGCTGAAGCATTTTTTAACAGCTATCGAATCCAACAAAGTTGTAACAATGTTTTGTTTCTTTTTCAACGTTTGTCTCTTTTCCAACTTAGCAACACAATGCACTGATTACAGTAATTCTCTCTTTTAAACAACTTCTTCCTCCACTTCCAAAAATATCTTTTTCTACCCGCCATCAAAGTGTTTCCTAATAGCAGAGAGAGAGCCCTAAAGAGGTGGTTGCCATGAGATAATTGGATAACATACTCCTGAGATCTGAGGTGTCGGAGGCATGGCTTAGCTGTGCTTTGCCTCACAACACCCCAGGGATGTGATATAGGCAATTGAAGTTTCTGTTTCCACTAATGCCTCATTGCTGCAACATGCCAGATCACTCTCATGCAAACCTTGATGGTACTTCTGTGTCTAATATAGTCTACGCTTATGGGTTCTGCAACAAAACAATTTCAACACCAGTAGCTATAGCATGACACAACAATATTAGATCTGGCCAAAAAAAAAAAAAAACCAGAAACATGGGTTTTCATTAGCAGATGTGGATTTCTGAAAAACAAAGCATTTTATGGGCGCATAGTATCCATGAAGGAAATTACCAAGCTATTTATTTGCTCTTCTGATCATGCTTGTTGGAGGTATTCCACTGTCATATAAATATATAAATTCTGATTGGGGCTGGGAAAAAGTGTGACTGGATTTGGGAATTCCAGGTTCAAACTCTTGCTTCATGCTCTTTCTCTTTCTGAGTGCCTCTTCCTCTGTAACTAGGGGACTGTGAAAGAGGTAGCCATACCTGGAATCCACTGCAAGGTCAGATTGAGACTTTAGACCCGACCACAATTTTGGACTTTTATGAACGAAAGGGAAAATCATCACTACTGCAGGCACTTGCCAGCTCTGCCAGCAATTCTTCTTGACAAGAAATGTCCAGAGCCTTGGCACAAATCATAGGATAGTCTTGTGAAAATATTTTCTCATCACAAATCATGTAAGAGGTTAGAAATATCATGAAGATAGCACTTGAGTCACATTTGCTAACAACAATTAAGACTCAAAGAGAAAATTTAGAATCATAGAATCATAGAATCATTAAGGTTGGAAAAGACCTCTAAGATCATCAAGTCCAACCGTTAACCCAACACCACCATGCCCACTAAACCATATCCCTAAGCGCCTCATCTACACGTCTTTTAAATACTTCCAGGGATGGTGACTCCACCACTTCCCTGGGCAGCCTGTTCCAAGGCCTGACCACTCTTTCAGGAAAGAAGTTTTTCCTAATGTCCAGTCTAAACCTCCCTTGGCGCAACTTGAGGCCATTTCCTCTCGTCCTATCGTTTGTTACTTGGGAGAAGAGACCAACCCCCAAATTAATTAAAAGAGATGAAAATAAAGTTTTGCATGAGGGCCAAAAAACCATAATATATGGATCCGCACAGCTTAACATTTGATGAAGAAGATATTGAAGAGGAAGAAATGGGAGATCCAGATTTTCCTTTCTTTTTGTCTATAAGACACTTAGGTGACTTAAAAAAAATAGGAAGAAAACAGCCCCCTGTTTCTATTACTCCAGTTTTTCAAACCTCTAGGGCATGAGCAGTCAAATATTTACTTCCAGTAAGGTGACTGAATTACCTTTTACAAACCAAAAAAAAAAAAAAAAAAGAAGAAAAGAAATAGAAAATATTTTACAGAAGAATCTGCAAAGACATTGTAAAAATATTCAGGCTTGATATTTCCCTAGAAACCTCATGTGATGATCTGTAATGGGAAAATTCCTGGCTGATAATGTTTTTCATAGTCCTTTTTTTTCTCTTTTTTTTCCTTTACAGCTGATCTGCTCAGTGTTTTTTTGTTTTCCTCACTTAAATTGTGATTATAGACTAAGCACTGCCTTCCAGAGTGCCATTGGCAATATCTTTAAATTACTAGGCATGGAAGCGCAGAGCTCTTTAAAAAGCCTGAAATCTGAGACCACTCAAACTAATTGATTTTTCATCCTCAAATACTGGTATTACTGAAGTTGGATGGCCTCCAGTATGGCACAGTTTAACCTAGCACCTGCACTTTGGTAGCATTTCACTGCATAAACAGAATTTTTCTTCTTTTGTTAATTGTGTTGTTTTCTTAGTGCACGCTCTTAGGAGAAGAAACAGCAAGCATGACTCCATGAATTGATATAGTTAGAAAGTGGAATTTATTTCTTAAACATTGCCTGCCTTGCTGTCACTAGCTAATTAAAAATATAATAGCAGATGTATCACAAAGCATTCTTGGCACTGTTAAAAAAACCCAATGTAAAATAAAAGTGTGACTAGATAATATGTTACACATCGTCAGGATCATACCTCATTTTTTCCTTAAGACCAGTGTCTTAGGTTTTTGCTTTTTGTTTTGTTTTGTTTTTCAAGACAGAAACAAAACTCAGTATAGCTTTGTGTCAAGTTAAAAGAATTAAGTCCCTCCAGTAATGAGAGCAGTGTAAATTATAACACTTACACACCTATTTATTTTTATATTTTTGAAATATTTATTTATGGAAATATTTAAATACCAGAGATGTTCGAGTATGTAGGATGTACTCACATTTATCTATCTACTCAATACCTACCTACCTACCCATCGAACGCAGCTATGGCATAGGCTCTGCCATTTAAAGGCTTGTGGTAACAGTCCTCAACGACAGATGAAGCTCTGCTCCTATATCAATTACAGCCTCAATCTGGGTAAACTGTGCATTTCTTCACCTGACGTTTCTATTTGTTTGGGTGGTTGGCAGGTAACAAAAGCTGTATTGTGAAGTTTGTGTGTTACGTATTGGCTTTGTCAAACTTCATTATTTGCCAGTATGTTATAACTGAGTAAAGAGTGAGGACCCAAAATAGGATATTTTCTTTCAAACAGGGTACGTTTTGAAGACCGCATCATACATCAGCAAGAAATCAGGTTGGCATTAGTATTAAAGATACAAGTATCATACAGCCTAATTCTTAACACATTTAATGTGCCTGTGATGCTATCTTCATGCTCTAGAAGTGGAGTCTTCACTTGAATGGTTTATGTTGCATTTTCTTATGGTAAATAAATTTTCAGGATGAGGTGCTGGGCCTCTTTTGTCAAACGCACCTACAAATTATACTGCTATGACATGATTCCATGATTGGTCAAGAACAGAAGTTTTTCTGAGGACATGAAATAACAAATCTCTGAATAACTGTTCTAGTGCCTGTTTGTATGACACCCAACAGTCAAGTTCTAGGCTGAATCATTAAAAAGAAATATTTCCAGCCTCAGAAGAGGGATTGTTCCACTGACCAGAATGACTTAAGTGGCAGTGCCAGAACTAGAAGGTCAGTGCATGACCTGTTTTTTGTTCTGTGTTAGTTAGGGGTATTAAAATACTGCTAGGTCCCCAAGAAAATTCAAACATAAATACCTGGTAGAGATAAGTCCTCCTCCAAGTCCAACCTCGGAGCAGAGAGTTATAACCAGAGCATTCTGAAATACTCACACAACAGACTCACACAACACAGACTCTCATAACTCTGCATTTTCCTGCATTTGCCTCTTCTGCTAGGTTCTGACTCAGAAACGCACCTGTATACTACAGCATGTTTAAGTGGGTATGTGAATTACACTCCATCACAGGGCTTAAAGCATATCTTGATTTTTTTTTTTTTAAATTAAAGCTACGTTCATTATACTATTAGTGCTTTAATACTTGGCAGAATCTAAAATCTACCTTATAAGCCAACATCAAGTTTGACTGCATTGGAGTTGCACACATCGTGCATTCAATTTATGAAGGGGTGAAGTAGGTGTGGTACTGAAGACCCTTCCATTCTTCCTGAAGAATGAACAAGTCACCAGCCTTATGTATCTTCCATCTTTTTTATTCACATATTACTTTTGTAACCTTCACAATGAATTTATAGACGTCCAAGAGCTAACACAGCTTCCTTAATGAATTTATGGATTTTCTTTCTCAGTTGGCTCTGGAATCCCTGAGTCTATCAATCTTATATGATTTCAATGTCCATGTTGACAATGTAGAAGATATGTTTGCTTTCACACTCATCCTCTGCTTTATAGCAAAATCATGTGTTTACTGGGTTTGTCTATTATCCCTCTGATAACTCATGACTGCAAGATTTACTTGTCTTCTCTCCATGCTCATCATTGGAATGAATGACAGTTCTTCACTCTTGCCAGTTATATGGTAGCATTTGCAATAATTCTGTCTAATTTAATATTACCAGTTATGAAACCATTCTAGCTTTTTCTATTTAATTTCTGCCATCCTCTGTTTTTTATATCTGTTTGTGCTCAGTAAATGCACAAACAGTGTCTTTCACGTCAAAGCATACAATATTTCTTGCCCTTAAAATAAGTTTTTAGATGTTTTTATTAGCTTTCAATTTTCTATTTTTTCTAATTTTTTAGGATTTCTGTAAAATGTAAATGGTGTAAAATTAAGATGCAGGTTCAGACTTGTTCTTCAAAATCTAAACTATTTGGCTAATGTTCATTCCTCGAGTTCATCTTCAGAAACTAAGGTTAAAAGTATCCTATAAATGCTCCTTAGAAAAAATGGTATCCCAGACACATCTTTAGATCTAAGCACATGATTTGGCAGCTAGTCACATTTCACAAAAGCCACCAAAATAAGAAACCTTCTTAGCAACCTTCCCCTGCATGCACATTTAATGCAGTTGGTAAGGAATACCCCTCGATCTTGGGTTTGATTTTCCTTTGGTGCTACACAGCAGTAAAAAAGGAGGAAGGTGGGAACCACCCACTGAGAATGGTTTTCAGACTCTGGCTTCTTGAAATTCTTTGACAAGATCCTTGTCAGTGTGATGAGATAATCTTCTTTTACCCACTCTCTGAACTCCTGTTTGTTTGAAAGGAATATTTTCTCTCCTTTTCTTACATATTGGCAAGTTTTCTATTGTTACTCTCTTGATAAGCGTTTAATTTTCTTCTGATGATGTCTCTGCATTGGCACATGCGTTTTGTCTTTTCTACATCAGGGCTTTTTCCCTTCCTTAGGGACTGAGAAGATACCATATTAAAAAATCCTGTTGCATGGTCATTGCAAAGACCAGGTTGTTTATTGTTGTTGTTTATTTATGTAATGGTAAAAATAAGACTGTTACAGAAATGAAGGATTTCTGGGGCTGGTTGTTGGCATCTCACAAATGTTTAGTGTACAGCAGCTTTTGTGCCTCTGTTGGCGTCTTTGAGAGTTTTATCATTCAGTGTTGTAAGAGCTGCACAGGGCCTGAAAGTAAAGAGCAGAAGTAGTAACTGCATTTTACAGGGGGGGAAACTGAAGTAGGGAGTCATGAAGTGGCTTCTTCAAAGTCGATGACAAAACTGAGAAATGAACAAAGAATTTCTGATTCCTAACCTAAGCATCTTAGCCTCTTCCTCTGAAGTGCTTCATTTCATAAGTAGACCTTGACGGCCATTGTTAACAACATTAATTCACACACAAGACACTTATCCTCCATTTTCTCTTTCTGAATGCCATAAGTAAACAATTTTCAGAAACAACTAAAAAAAAAATTGCTTTGACTGTATCTGTGTAAATAAACTAATGCTAAACAGAACTCTCAAAATCAATTTTAGGACAGGCCTTTTTTTTTTCCTTTCTCTTTTTTTCTTTCTCCTAGAACACTAGGTGGTGATTTTAGGGGTGTCGGACTAAGTAGCATTACCAAACAGTTTTCAAGTTCTATTTAGGCACAGCCCAGACAGATCACGGACCAGGAATCTTTCACAACATGCCGTCTATTTGGGGCCACCCTGTATTAAACACTGAGAAAGTTTAATATTACAGAGGTAGTCAGACTGCTATTGGTTCCAGGGCTAGGGAATAGATCTCATTTACTATATTAGTATAGATTTAGTTCTTGTGCACTGATCATTTCATTCATGTTTCAAGGTAAAGAACCATATTATTTTTCACTGGCTAGAGCTACCATACAATCAAAATCAAAATATGAGAATAAACAGTTTTGAAGCACACAGAGAATTTACTTAATGTTTGGCTTTATGAAAAACAAAATAAAACAAAACAACAAAAAAACAGACAATGGAGGAAAACTTTTCAGAAGTGACAAATAATATAGCAAGGAGCAACAGACACAAATAACAGCTTGAAAGGTTCAGACTGAATATTAGAGAATCCTTGGGGTGGGTGGGGAGAGAAAAGATGCAGCACTGAAAAAAAGTGTACAGATAAGTTGGAGAATCTCCATTCTTGGAGTTTTTCAAGACTCAGGTAAACAAGGTCACGGCTGACTTGCTCTACTGTTAGTGTTACTCCCCCTTTTGTTTTACTAGATGACCATCCATCTATTTGATGGTAAATCAGGAAAAAACTTATCCCAAAATTCAGAGGACAACAGTGGAGGTAATTTGGGAAAGACTGCATTCATTAAGTCCATGCACTTCTATTTATGTGCATCCTGTCATGGGTTTTAAGGTTGTCTTTCACGATGGAAACATGCAGGGATATAATTTGGATTCCTTATAGCCACAACAGCCGCTATGATAATTATTCTGCTAATAATGAAATCCTGGAAGGGCGATCACCTTCACCAGACTGCTTCTGTTCCACCAGTTCATTCTTGTGATTTCCACTGCCATTTTTTCCATTCTATAAATTTTTTCTCTTAACTATGTACTTTTAATAGGGCTTTAAAAGCTCACATTAAAGAATACAACTTGTAAATGTCAGGAAACATACAAACTTTAGGGGGCTTTTTTCTCTATTTTAAAATGCTGCCAAGAATCTATGTAGGTATAGACATACTCATGCATAGTCTCCTAAAGGTAGGAATAACTGGGTTTGATTCAGTACAGGAAACATCTTCTGTCTGTGATTTTCCTGTGATTGCTGTCAATGAAAGAAGTAATCCACATTCTTTTGCACTAAATTTAACAAAACAGTGATTATCATTGCACTGCTAACATACCTGTGTAATCATCTGAAAAACAGCATGATGCACAATTGTTGCCTCTGAATGCACTTGTAGGCATCTACATTTGGATTAAAAAGTCTTATTAATGACTCACTGCAAAATAAGGATCCTTTGACCGCTACTTGCCTCATCCTAGTTATCAATCTCATTCCGAAAAAGTTTCAACAGCCCAGAATTTACTAATATACATAATACACTTTTCAGTCAACAGTATACAGATTATTGCTGCCAGTTTTTCAATAATAAAACAGGCAGTTCTAGAAACACAGCACTAGAAAGAAGCAAGTATTTAAATAGTGTGAAGTCTGCCCTTACAAGGGCAGAAAGTATTAGAAATGAAATCATAGAATCAAAAAGGTTGGAAAAGACCTCTAAGATCAT
>NW_009189771.1:0-2005 GCF_000690835.1 Fulmarus glacialis
CCTCCCCGGCCCCAGGGATGGAGGGTCGGCAGCTGGAGGACGATCCCGTCCCCTGCGGGTGCTTTGCTGGGCTGCCTTCGCATCCCAGCTCTCTGGTGAGGCACCGGCTGGAGACACCAACACTGTGGGAAAAAAAAGTTTTGGTGTAGGGGGGGAGAGAGGAGGGAGGTACAGCTGAGCTGCTGACCCTGTCGCTGCGGGACAGTGCTGCGCAGCTCGAGGGCAGCAGGAGCATTGCAGCTTGGCTTTCTGATGGGTTTGGGATAGCTGAGTGGGTTCTCCAGTGTCTAATAAGGGTTGTGCTCACCTGGCAGCCTTTTTGTCTGCAGAGAAAGTGTCTGTCCTCTGCTCTGTCTCTGCAAGAGGCGGGATCAACGTATTTTTGAGTCCTGTGCCCCTCCGCCGCAGTTGGATGAACTGGGTTGAAAAATCACTGGGGGAGGAGGGGAAAAGGAGAGGGTGAGCAGGACAGACGGACATGTCCGTGCATGCAGGCTCACGAGGACAGCTCGGCTGCATATTCCTCATTCCTTTCCCAAAGCAGGCTCCCCACCTGGAAACGCCGCTGGCTCCCGTGCACGGAGTCGCCGGTCACGTCTGCAAAGGGCCATCACCTCCCACCGCCGGTGGGGGAGCGTCAGGGCCCCCAGGCTTGAATTCGGTGGGAGCAAAAGCCAGCCGCCCGCAGGTCCCCAAGGCTTGAATTCGGTGGCAGCAAATGCCAGCCGTCAGTGCTGGCCAGGGCTCAACTTTCTTAAAATGTCCTTTGATTTGAGAGATTTGGGGATTTTCACCATGCTGGGGTTGTACACGGGAGGGCTGCTGCTTTGCTGATGGTTCTCCCAGGAGTCAGACCCCGGCACTGGGTGCCCTGCTTCAGGTCGGTGGCTTTGGCACCTGCCGTGCCGGGGTGCTGGGGTGCCATGTCAGGGTGTCCCCGTGCCAGCAGCTTCGAGGACTCTTTTCTTCAGCCTGGCATCCTCTGCTCGCCCTCGCCCACCGTGGACCTTCCCCGCAGAGAAGGCAGGAGCCGGGCTTGCCCCAGGCAGGGGGCCAGGGCTGGTACTTCCCGAGGGCTTTCGGTGCTGCCAGATGCCAGCAGTCGGGATTTGGCAGGACGGAGAGCTAACACCAGCCGTGCTGTCGGTTCTCCGTGATGTGTGTGAGCCCTTCCTGCGCAGACACAGACATGGGGACTTCATCTGCTCACGGCTTAAAATCTCAGGGGACTTTCAATGTTGCCAAAGAGACCGCATCATTTTTATTTTGAATTGAATGATAAGGCGACATCGCTTGCAGGGAGTCCCAAGGGCTTGGAAACATGACGGCAAATAAAACGAACCTCTGGATATGCAGTGTTGGGATTTCTGATTGTTTTCATGTCACACTTCGGTAGTTTTTTTTTAAAGCCAATCTCCTGTTTCCTGACAGGGCTGTATTTAAGATGCATGTATGTGTTTGGGGCTGGAGTGGGTATTGCTGAACTTGGCCTCAGCTTTCATGCTTGCTGGATCAAATCGGGGGGATGGAGCCCACTGATGGTGATGATGGTGAAGAAAACATGGGAGCTCTCTTCCCTACTTCATCCCAAATCACTGAGGACTTCTCCACACCTTGGGATGTGTTAATAGGTTTTCTCCCCAGCGTGGAGGATGAATTCATGCTGATGGGGGCCCTCCAGGTCTCCACCTTCACCCCAGCCCATCGCGGTGCATGAAGGTGGGTCCTTGCCTCCCTCGGGACCAGCTCCTGTTTGCTTTGCTTCATGCCGCGACACGCCGGGGCGTCCTGCCCGTGCTGGGCAGCGTTTTGCCTGCAGGGGGAAGGACCCACCGGCCGGCGCAGGCAGTGCCGTAATTTTTGCAGAGATGGGCCTGCCTCCGTCCCCGTTCATATCTCCTGCCCGGAGCCGTGTCCCTCCAGCCCCCTCGGCTGCCACCAGCCGTCGGATCTGCAGCATGATGGGGGGGTTGATGGATGGGGGTGATGGGGGGATTGATGGGGG
>NW_009189772.1:0-3865 GCF_000690835.1 Fulmarus glacialis
CTCCCACCCAACTTGGTGTTGTCTGCAATAGGTGCTAGAATAGATGACACTGTATATCTTTTCTGATTACACTTGTTTGGACTTGCATTTAGGCCCAAACTTTAAGACTTGACCTGGCTAGGAAAAACAATACCAGACTGCGAGTGCCAGAATCAGCCATGATACTCTGTGTACATATATGAACTATCATGTACACATACATGTACATCTACGTAGCATGCATGACATTCATGCATTACAGATAGGGTTGTCAGTCTGGATTTATATAAAACAAAGGCCTCCAGGAAAGTTCATGTCCAGCAAAACTGTTTCCCCTCTCCAGGGGGATGATAGATGATCTCAAATATGGAAGCAAATCCAGGGATGAACTCGCTATAATACGAAAGAAGGCACAGGCCATTTCTCACTGCTGTTCCTGCTATCACCATTGGCCATGTGCTCACAGTACCTGTCTTGGCTGGATTGTTGAGCCATCCACCTAAGATATTACATGGCTCAGGTACTGCACCAGGGGCCTTAACACATTACAATTGGATGTTTCATTTTTAAACCCTTCTGCAGCCAGATGAAAACCTTTAGACAATTTAAATGTTTCTGGGAAGCCCTCCTCAAAACAATCAGATAATGCAGATAATGGAACATGTGGTCCTCTGCAAATCTGCCAAATCCAAATCCATTAACCTTTTGAAGGGTACGTGGAGAATTATAAAGATTTAAAGGCATCACACTGCACTGAAAAGTCCTCCTTGTCACAAGAAATACAGACTTGGGGAGAGCTCATGGACCTATTTCCACTTCCAGAAGCCACTGCTTAAATCAGAGTAGGAAAGCAGTACATCCAGACAAGTGCATCAAAAGTTTCAGTCTCTTTGAGGCAACTGATACTCACCTTTTGCAGTGTTTTCTTTAAATTTGCTGCAGTTAGTGCACAAAGAGACACTGCTTTACTTTGCAAGTGATGTCTCGAGTGCCCAGAACCCCTCTGGCTGCTCTGCAGGACTGAGGGAGTTTGACTTCCACATGCAAATTTTTGGTGGGATTCACAACAAATATGAAAAAAACTCCTAACAAATCTTCTTTTCATAGAAGATTTTTTTTTTTTTAATGGAATTACTTCTGATTTACAGAGGAATGTGCAGGGAATCAGGACACTGTGCCTAATTAAAGCCAAAATGGAGGCTCTTGCACAAAACTTGCTCTGCTTTTGTCTGGCTCAGCTGCCAGTCTGAATGCCCTGGGTGCAACTCCCAATGTCATTAGCAGCAAATACACTTGGACTAGCAGAGGGGAGAATTTTCCTTCCTGGATCAGGGAATAGTCATGAGACACTGCTGATAAGGTATAATAAGTCATTTCAGTGTCATTGACAGGTTTCTACTTACCACCAGCTCAAATATCTGTCATGAAAGTGTACCAACTCAGGCACAAACCCCCTCTAACCCACCCTATACAGTGAGAACATCACCATCACCACATGGTGCTTTACTGGTCTTTAGGGAAAGGGAGTATTCACTTTGGCAAATCTTTGTTATCTCTGTCTTTATGCGAGGAGTGGGAGAAAGAGTCTAAAAAGCTCAGTGGACTTGTGCACGAAGTAAATCTAAGTGCAACTGCAACCTCTTTTTGTCCCGGGTTTTTCCCCCCCAGTGCATCTTCTGTGCAACTTCCATTGGCAAGTATTTAAATCTGAAGAGCAAGCCACAGGTGGAGAGACTCACTACCCTGTTTTTCCAGCTCTACCTGCAGTATTCACCACCAAAATCCCCTGAAAGATAAAAAAGCCAAATTAGTTTTTTCCTCACCTAGTCTGGCTATGTTACTCAGCAGTTACTGAGAATAGCCAGGCTGCTTTAAGCTAAACTACACTAAATTAGGAGCTGTTTTAAGAATCTAGTTTGGCTTATTTTCCATTATATTAACACTTCAAAATACTCCATCTGCTTACAAGATGGGTGTGAGAGAAGAAGAGAAACACAGCTGGCCCAGAGTGGGAAGAATGTAAGTTTAAACAGCCTCACCCCTTCCCAAATGTCTTTTTGGCGGTACTTTGTGACTTTCTGGATATTTTCAGTTCTCGCTTTCTTTCACAAAAGCTCATCATACCCAATTTAATTTTTATAATAAAAAAATGAACTGAGAATTGCTGCCAGCCCACTTTGCTGCTGCTGAAAATGCACTGGTATTCAAGATGAAAAGGAAGAGAAAGAAAAGGTCCCCTAAGAAGGGGAAACTTATCCATTATATTTAAGTGTGAGGATGCTAAAAGTTGCAAAGAAAAGATGTTTTCCTCTATCTCCTGCTTTAGTAGTTCCCCCTGATCCTTCTTCTTACAACTATTTATTCATAGACAAATGTTTTATTACTTAAAACCTTGAACTTTTTCCTTTGTAAAAAACATGTAAAGAGCCAAATTCAGGGATATATTCCAGAAGTGATTGCAATAGTTTGCAGAATTTCTTGCCATGTGATCTTCAATTACACGCCCCAGAAAGCGTATCCTTCCACGGCTCGTTGCTAATTTCTTCCTTGACCTGAGACAGACCATCTTGCGGTTTCTTATGATGTTTTAATCCACCCTAGCTTGGATGCACAATGGGTGCCACACTCAGCCAGGTTCAGCCTTGGTATCTTGTAGCCGGATTACAGCCGTCGTTTGCTGCCATGCAACTTAGATTGTTCCCAGTGGTGTCCAGGAACCAGATGAGAAGAAGATGTGGTGCCCTTCCAAGCTCCGTCTATTGAAATAAATCCTAAGCATGCACCTAAACAAGAGCAGCTCACAGCAGATTTTATAGATATTTAGAGTATGACGTGTGCTCTTTGGGATCCCATCAGCTCAGCTTTCACTGACTATGCCCAAGGGCTCTTGACCTTGGCTCATTTTTGACTAGGGTTGGAAACCTAAGATGCAGCACCTCCCAAAGGCCACCAATTAATGGCTCAGTAAACTGTGCAGTTCTGCAACTCTCCATCTTCTTTTCAAATGAGTAATGATATCACTGACGATCATGACATTTAAATAATTATATTTAATGTAAGGTATCATTTTGTTGGGCTAGAAGAGGTAGTTTACCTTTCCAAGAATGCTGGCTGCTGACTCCTATGGGTATCTCCCACTCAGACATGGTCAAGTCCTACCTCTGTGTTTTTCTTGGCAATTGTGAAAATGGGAGAGCCTTGCTTTCCTGTTTTCCAGTACAAGCTGAGGTGATGTGGAGCAAGATGGATGCAGGTGCACTGCAGCATGCTTCTTGCAAGAGGTCATAGCACCCTTCCCTCACCTTGCTTCTCCGCTAGCTGACTCTTTCCATCTTATATGCAAAAAAAGCAGCGCAGGTTTCAATCATATGTTGCAGCCTGGACTCCCATGTCTTGGTAGATAGTTTCACTTCTTCTTCCCAGTTCTGCCTCCCCTCTTTTACATGCATAGGTTAGAAGAAGATGTTAATTCAGGCTTCCTTCAAGGTTTGTTCAACGAAGGAGACTATAAAACAAGTATGAAACATTTTTCGTATAACCCAGAACGAAGCAAACCTTAATCAGAGAGGAATTTCACCAGGCTCGCTTGCAGTTTAAAACAAAGACCTTCTCCTTAGCTGGGGTCGGGTCCAGCCCAGAGGCATCCCCCTTTCGAAGGTGCAGTGAACACAAAGGGTCTGGCACGCACCTGAAAACTGGTACTTTTTTTCAGGCTTGGATTTCAGGAAATAACTAGGGAGAGCACTTCTTGCCCTTAGTAATTCCCTATGCTTATTACAGGGTTTCATGTTTGGGTGAAGGCTACGAAGGATTATGGACAACTTGAAACACTGAAGTCAGAAATGCCTCAGGCACCAATTTTCCCTTCCAACTAATCCATCATTCC